>NW_026867369.1:0-178391 GCF_026571515.1 Ruditapes philippinarum | reverse complement strand
CTTTACTTCTTTAGAAAATATTTTATGATTTAAACAGTTAGTCTGCCTGTTGTCCTTGCAAGAGTTGGATATAGGAAATATTGTATTTACTAGTAGCCAGGCATCTTAGATACTGGTGCTAAAAATACCTTATTGCCTAAGTAAAACCTCTTGGACAAGTGTTTGATAGAGAAGAGTTTATTGAAGACATTATTTGAAGAATCGGTTTTTGAACGTTTTATGATAAGAGTTTGTTGATTTGAAATATTAAAGTTAGAAATAAGAGATAGGTTTAGGAATGTAAATTTTAGTTTGAAAGTAAGAGTAAATAGAGTTTTATTGTTTCTTGAAATATATATTTTGAATAATTTAAGTATTAGTTGAAGATTGTTATTTTTGCATTTTATAATTTCTAGAGTTTTTATTAAGTTAATATATAATCAAAAGGTTAAGAAACCAGAAGGAAAATTTATATAAAATATTTCAAATCATTTCGGATAAGTATCCCAAGAAAAATTATATATTTGCATTTGAGAATCTTGTGGTTTAAAATCATTTTATTTTGTAGCACTTGAATAATTAATCAACAGCTCGATACACGCTACACTGTGGAGTAAGACAAGTGGAAAATCTTTCACCTGTACTTTTTGCATTATTCCTATATGATCTAGAGCAATATTTATACAGTAAGTGTCATAAGGGTATATACTTTTTTGACACAAATAACGATTTAGACGTGTTCTTGAAATGTCTTAATGATTCTGTTCAATATTGTAATATTTGGAATTAATATAAGTAAAACTGAATTTCTTGTAATTGTGTCCATAAATGATAATAATTCTAATTTTAAAATTGGTGATACACCTTTAGAGATAGTAGACACATATAAGTACCCTTGGATATATTTCACTAAATCGGGTAGTTTTTAAGTATGAGGAAACACTTGGCCGAACAAGCAAGAAAGGCATTACACATAGTTTATCAGAGAACCTACAATCTCTTTTTACTAATTGACTTCGTGCTCAAGCTATTTTATCATACAGTCTTGCCTATTTTGCTTTACTCCGCTGAAGTATGGGGATATGAAAGCTCAACAATGCAAAAAAATGCATTGTGTATTCTTAAGAAAAATATTACATTTAAGAAAATCTACACCATTATACATATTGTGTAATGAAACTGGCAGACATCTTATTGATTTAACAAAATGTAGAATGACTTTTACAACATATATTGGAAATAAACTTGTCAACAACTCCCAGCATTAAATAACTATTTCTTTACATGTTTAGTTTCTTAGCGTAGCTAAAACCGAAATACCGCATCCGTTCTGTGTATTCATACTATTGTGTTCGAAGTCCTTATCCGAAGACTGACGGAAAGGGCCGAGTAGTTGTAATTGGGCGGAAGATCTCGTGTAAGTTTACACAGTTGGTCATGTGACCAACATAGCGTGAAAATACCGGGAGTTTATTTACAAACAACATCGATCCGCCCACGCCTCTATACCTATAATCTGTTAAATAATGTTAAACATATCCAACATATATTGATCCCCGAATCCAATTTCTTTTGATAATAAGATGTTCAAATAATAAAAATATCGATGGTACCGTTTTTCAGATGCTCAGTTGCCATGTCACTTAATTATTATATATTGATATACCATGTATTGTAGACTCTTGTGTTGCTATATGTAACTAGAGTTATAAAGTGTTGTTCTGTTCTGTTCAATAATTATATAATTGATATAATCAGATAATGAAAGGAATGGCGACCATTTCAAACGGTATGTTTTGAGTTTTAGTGCATAATGTTTAACATTCACGCCTACCGATTTCAAGAGAATTAACACCTCCATGCATCAATACGTATTATGCATCAACCAACGTCATAAATTCCTCCGGATATTACACTGACAATTTAGATCTAGTTAAAAGATATTTCTGTTTCATTAGATAATTTTTTCCACATGAACAAGTAAAATTTATATAAAAAATTATGAATAGACGCTTGTGTTGTTTTTTGTTATTTTCAATTCCCTGCAATTATATTTTTCAAGATGCTGCTGTGTGTGTTTGATAACAAAAGTTTATGTAAATAAGAAAGGTAATTATTTGAAACAATTCATTTTTGAAAATAATATTACTAATAATTCTAGTATGTTTGGTGAAATATAAAACCATGAGTGCGATTGTCGCGGCTTTACTGTCGCAGGTGGTTTATACATTTTATCCGAGATCTTGTTTAACATAAAAACAGTTTAAAAGTTTGCATAACACAATGTGGCCATACCAAGTGACTTTTCGGGTACGGAACACGCCGATTTTTCACCCGATTCAGGTATGTTTTTTATTCAGAACTTATTTATTACTCAACCGATTTTTATCAGATAAGGCGCAGAGTACCCGTAATTATATCAGTTATCCACGGTATATCAAAATTCTGAAAACCCCTGAATGGTTTTTGAGAACATTCGAGTGCAGTTTTCTTTTCATAGCCTGGGCCGAGGGGAACGGTACACACTCATTTCGCATAACAGGCGATTTCTAGCAAGTCATATGTTTTTTGACACTATTTCATAGAAAAATACATGTTACATCTGATATATTTACTATGTCCAATGTATCGAGTGAATGCAGTGATGTTTTAGCATATTTTCATAAAGTGATGTTGAAATGATACGGAACACACTGTTATTTCAAAAGATACGGTACACACACAATTTCTGTCTTTGAAACAATTCTAAAATAAAAAATATACAAAAATTAATTTAAATTATAATGTAAGTGATTTTTTTCATAGTTATACATTTTATTAATTTAAACGAGAACCCTGTGACCTTTTGCAAAGTATCATTATGCGCCTACAGTTTGATGTCAACAGGATTATTCAAAAAATAAAAGAACATTTTGAGAGTACGTTGCGCAAAATTCGATTTTATATGTTGAGCAATTAATATTTGTCTATAAAATGTTAAATTTTTAGGGAGGGATACGGAAGACATTCAAAATTTTGTTTTGTTTTGATTTTCATTTGAAACAATTAGGTATATTCTTTTGGATTATAAAACGAATTGTGAAATTCATTGACATCTGTTATGTGCGATTATTATTTCATTTAATTTGTTTGTTCGAATATATAAATGACTGTCTAAACGTAGTATGAATATATAAACAAACAAGAAGTTAGGAGTAAGTTGGAAATATATGTTCCTTTAAATAATCGAATTTGGAGAAAAAACGCTGGTTTTGATGAAAGTGGATTTTTTTAAATCACGGAAAGTTTAAAGTTTTTCTGCCAGGGTCCCAAACTACCTGCATGTTTCTAAATTATCAAATTATCTACATATGGACAAATATATTTCGCAGCTTTACGTGCAATTAAAATAAATAATTTGATAATTTGAAGAACCCATTTGGGAACAAGGCCTGTTATATAACGTAACGTAGTTCATACAAGGTAAGGATATACATGTTAGGAAATTTGGTAAAATTTTGCCTATCTTGGACTTTCCTTTCAAGATGCATTTAACACTTGAGTTCATGGATATGTGCGTTTGAGTGTTTGTGTTAAAAATAAAATGATATTTTAATAATACCCATTTTGTCAATCAAATGCTATGGATTTTGGAGGCTGCGTTCTGTTTTATATACTACATGAAGTAGGTACGAGACCACAAGTGACTTCGATGTTTCGATTTTTTATGTGAGAAAGTTTTCTTACTACCGTACAGAATGTCGGTCGTTTACTCAGGTGCCCGTTCGTTCCTTTATTTATACCCAAAGGGGCACTTGTAAAACTCGAAAGTCGCCACATGATAATGACAGTTTTATGAGCCGTGAAACCAAACCAAAAATGACCTAATTACATGAATTAAAAGTTATTTTTAAAGCTTCATGCCTTTAAACATTACAAATTTAAGCAATGGCGACTACATTTTTATTTGTTTGGGGCGTCAAACCAAAAAACTAATGGTACCGAAATTTCAGGCCCTGATATGCTTATTTGCAAAATAAGAAAGTAGTCCGAACACCTAGAAGCGGTTACTTACCTTTATATGTACTCTAACCCTGAAAAAATAAAGGGGGGTCACTGTGTTAAGATTGTCAATGACGGGCGCATTAATTATCAAGCCTTCTCGGGAGAAGAAAAGGTAGTTCCCGATTGGTGAAAGATTTCAAATATTGTGTAATTCTTTACAGATGTACATGTAATATTAGGCTCTATGATTATTTACATCAGTGTCAAACGAAATTAATAAGGGTTACAAACCCTAATTTAGAATGATATGGTTTTCTTCAGGCTGTTATCTTATAACTTCCCCGTGGTCGAGGGGCTCCACGCTCGTTTAGGAAGAGAGATATCCTGAGTTCAAATCCAAGTTGAGGTAACTCATGTTTTTTTGTTTTTGTTTTTTTTAATTGTTTAAGCCAAATAAACAATGAATTACATATCAGTGTTGCAATACGCCTTATAGCCAATTTACTACAGTTATGACACTAGAAACAACATTGGTGGCACTATACAAAAACAAATTGGTTTACAATCTCAAAGCCTTTATCTTTCTGACATTCTGAGACACAAACAAATTCAGCGCCTTCTGTGATTTGATTTAATTATTATTAACAAATTCTGTGATTTGATTTAATTATTATTAACAAAATATAAATATATATAAATTGTTATCAAGTAATGATACTTTTCAGCGATTTAGGTCATGACCTTGTTTTATTTTTTCAGGATGAAGCAAAAAAACATATCTTACACTTCACTCAAACTAAAAGAAATAAAAAACAACAATAAACAACAATAAACACAGCATTATATAACAACATTTCTTACTATAGAGCGTAACTACCTGATTCTGTGAAGATCGAAGTGTTTAACATACCCTAGGTGATTTTAAATAGGACAACTGCATGGAGGTTGTAAATGTTAAGCGCGATCTCTTAAAATATAGTGCACAAATACATATAAACATTAAAAGTAAGCATTATGATACATTGCAAAACAGTTCCCTTGGTTCTCGTTTGAATTAATATTATGTATAACTATGAAAAAAAATCACTCACATTATCATTGAAATTAAATTTTAATATTTATTACAAAGACAGAAATTGTGTGTGTACCGTATCTTATGAAATAACAGTGTGTTCCGTACCATTTCAACATAACTTTATGAAAATATGCTAAAACATCACTGCATTCACTCGATATTCACTCATACGACATAGTAAATATATCAGATTTAACATGTTTTTTTCTATGAAATAGTGTCAAAAAACATATGACTTGCTAGAAATTGCTTGTTATGACAAATGAGTGTGTACCGTTCCCCTCGGCCCAGGCTATGAAAAGAAATCTGTACTCGAATGTTCTCAAACACCATTTAGGGGTTTTCAGAATTTTGATATACCGTGGATAGCTGATATAATTACGGGTACTCTGCGCCTTATCTGATCAAAATCGGTTGAGTAATAAATAAGTTCTGAATAAAAAACATACCTGAATCGGGTGAAAAATCGGCGTGTTCCGTACCCGAAAAGTCACGTGGTACGGCCACATTGTAACATGTAGACACAAAATACACGAAGACGAGTTCATACGATACTTGTCATCGAACCCTCGATATGGCACGTTCTTATCATTCCATGAAAAGTGGCGTATAGTTTCAAAGATAAAAAAATAAGAAAAATGCTAGTGCCCT
The DNA here is from genome assembly GCF_026571515.1 of Ruditapes philippinarum. NCBI lineage: Eukaryota > Metazoa > Mollusca > Bivalvia > Venerida > Veneridae > Ruditapes > Ruditapes philippinarum. The sequence goes on along the minus strand of NW_026867369.1, from coordinate 172,702 downwards.
TAAATAAGAAAACAATGGGCATAACTGAATAAAAGGAGATTGATATATGGCTTTTTACAACCATAAAGTGACAAATTGCTGCTATTGTTCCATTATCTTTAATTTTGGAGTGGATATTTGTGATACTGTATTAAAGCAAATAATAAGTTATGAGTCTGACCATTTCCATTGAAAAGTTCATGGTAAATTAACAGTTTATGAAACTTAAATTGCATGTAAGAGGCAATATGTTTTATAAACAATGACTCGTAAAGACTTATGGATTTAAAGTATCGGATAAGATTCAGAGTCCTTAATCATGTATGACAAGCTATAGACGTTTTAACGACGTAGTCCGTTGCTATGAAAAATCAACCGACTGTAGTATTTTCTCGCGCATGCGCATTCTGTGAAGGTCAAAGGAGCATCGCTTTAAATTGAAATATACTAGGAAGTTCATAAACATTTCCGAGTTAGCTAAAGTAAAAGTGTAAAATGATATAAAAAAATCTTTTAACAAGTACACAAAAGATGACTTTTATAGCTTTGAGGCTAAGATTGCCGTAAAAATGACTTTTTTAAGAATCACCCCCTCGCCCTTTTAATCACAAAATTGACATATTTAGATTCTTCTGTGAAAATGTGAAAATGTGAAAATAAAAGGTATTAGCAAGAAAAGAGGTCATCTTAATTGTTTTTGAAATAGATCAATCGAGATTAATAGAACAAATGAAATCGAAGTTAATAATCATTCTGAAAAAAGTCAGAACATGTGATCATGCTTGTTCATGAACATCTTTTTAGTTTTCAGTTCACTTGATTTGTCTGCGATGCCAAACAAAAAAGGAAAAGTCAAATAATTTTACAAAATCTTGAGAAGCTAAAAACATTTCAAAGAAGAAGAAGAAGAAGAAGAAAAAGAAGAAGAAAAAGAAGACCGTTTATTTCACTTAAACTACAAGTTTCTCGTGATAAACATATATACAGACATTCATATTATAATGACATGAAAAATACAATGACATGAAAGTAAACATAATATATTGGATGGACGAAACAAAATAGAGATGACATGACTAATGGCTATTAGATACACAATAGTATACACTATAAAACTTTTCCTTTTTTTAACCTGTTACGTATACATAAAAGTAGGTTGAAATACATATCTAATCATTAAAGTTACATTTAATAAAATTCATAAAAACAGAAATAGCGACATTTCATTAATAAATTGGGTTTCATATCGACTCCAGATCTTATTCTGGTGTCCAGACAACCAAAATGAGTTTTATAAGCATAAAAATGGACAACCTCATTGTGGCGAATTCGGAAGTTCAATATATGTTTGCATGAGAAAATCCGCCTTCAGATCATCCGTACATCAATATTAAATAAACAAACATGACTATAAGTTGCAGTTCTAATTTAACGGTATATTTCCGCATTGTAACGGATGTTTTCATACAAATTCAATCTGTTTTTATGAGATGATTACATTTTACTGAACCTCGGGCCTAATGCACCGTGAAGTTAAACGGTTAAAATATGTTTGCACAAGAAAATCTCATATTTGAGCTGCTATAACACTGTGACGTAGCGCATACACAAGCTGATAATAATCTTCATTTGCATGTTAAAATTCGTATTCGAACTTTAGTGTTACCGTGGGGTTTTTCGTTTAAAATCCTAATTTATGAACAATATTTGATGATATTTACAACAATACTGTTAAACAGGTTAATGATACTGTAAAATGCTTGATTTTTAGGTCGACGGCAAAATATTTTTACATATTTATTTAATGTAACTTTAATAATCTGGTATCGTAATTTGAAAGCTTCATTTATATTTTGACAAAGCATTATTGTTTCTTTATTTTAATCACTTTGTAATAATTGAGTTAACTTAAACATACTTGGTCTATTTCTATAATAATTCTTAATATATACATTTCTTAAATTTTCATAAACATGACACTTAAACACAAAATGGAACTCGTCCTCAATTTGATTTGCATTGCAAATTAAACAATATCTTAAATTACGCTCTACTCTTTCACGTGAATATCTACCTGTCTGTATTCGAAGAGTATGAGCTGAAATACGCAGTTTTTTCAATCAAGAAGAAAAGTTCTATACAGCCCTCTCAAGAAAGAGTAGCATTATTGCCGTGATCAATGTTCATATTGTTCTCCGTTTCTTTTCAATCTCAACATGAGTCTGCAATTTAACATAATTAATAGCTAACGCATATAACACACACGTACACATATCTGTGCCACTAATTATCGTGCAGACAACTTTAAAATTTTCAAAAAACTGACATATTATCTCTTTTCTTTTAAATGAATCTGAACTTCAAATTTTAAGCAATACGTTTAAACATGCACTATATAAACATGTAACTGAAGTTGTTCTTCTATATCAAGACATGTGGTTTTCTTAGCACGAAGAGTCAGTAGACAGAGCAATAAATAGCTATATAATAAAAGGAACCTTTCGCTTAAAGTACCATTTTGTTTTCCTTAATGCGTGTTTAGAAAGTCCATCTAAAGTCGAGATATTATAGTTGAAAATGATATGTTTTGCCTTCTTGGAAAGTTCGTTCACTTTTAGAAGAAAAAAAATCATCAAGATGTGTGAGTTGTGTTGTTTCAAAAATATGTTGTATAACTAAAACAGAGTAAAATGATAGGAACACATAAACGATTTAAACTGATATATTTATTTATCTTAACTATCTATGGTTCCATTTAATCAAACATTTCTGCACTCGTTTAAAATTAATCATAAATGCTTTTCTTTTGATATGCTTTGCATTTAATTACAAGTAGTCACTATAATCTGATTATACATTTAATTCATGACTTGTGTTTGGTTATGGTTTTTGAGTCGTTTGACAAGCGTGTTATCTGTACTGTCATGCGATATCATAGAGTGATACCTTACCCGTTACTTTATTGTGTTCCTTTTCTTTACTTTGTATGACAGAAAAGACGTTAACCTTGTCATCTCGAATGATTTATAGACAATACTAACATTGTTCTTTTAACAGTAAATACCAGGGACGACATTTGCCGTTAATAAGTTATTGATAAGTTTTGTTTTACTTTAAAGAGGGTGGAAGTAGGTAAATGTTGTTAATTCTAATACAGTAAAAGTTGCCGAGAATTTCTCATTGACCGTTAAGTTAATTAAATTAAATTAAATTTTACTGCGTGCATCTCACGAAACTTTTCGAAAATCTATTGAATATTTTTGTATTGTGTACATTGATCGTATAACCAGTATGCAATTGACAGCTGCATGTTAATAAAACAATACATTAAAATGTACGTTGTCTTTTTAAATTAATGTTTTATGATTTATTTTGTGAATTTTAATTTGTGATGTAGATTCAATTCACCAGAGGTAAACATTAACCTTACAATATTGTTTTGAATAACTTGACGCAATTAATATGAACATATCGGTATAACAAGAAGATCTTTGAGTCTTAATAAGGGAATGTATATAGTTATTCTATTTAAATCGTTTCATTCTTCTATTTTACTGTTTGGTACAAATTTCTTATTTAATACCAGTTCAACCGCCAATGAGTGGATGTACTGTACTTAAACGAATTTCAAACACCCAGGACATTTCTATTTATATATGAACTTACAAACGAATACGTCAATGCATATATCATATTTATGTTTTATTTTATACAATAAGTAGTACATTATCAATAAAATGGTTATTCATTACGTCTGGTTGAGACTGAACAGTTGTTACAGCATTACTTCTTTTGAATAATTTTTGTGACAAATCAATGTCCACTTTCCCGGCATTTCTTTTTATTCATATTCTGTTTATAGATATCACGTATGATTTCTGCAATGCTTCGCTACAAATATTTTTTTCAAAGTCGGTTATTCAATTTTAGCCATAAAAAAGCACGATATAATGTTCAAGTAAACACGATATAGTTTAATACAAAAGTAGCAGTACAACTTGTTTTGCAATTATTCTTTTCCTACCCAAATGTCTAAATTTACAAAGTGGTCGTAAAGACGTTATTGGGTACAAGACCTGTCTATTCTTGTACAATAATACCCCACTTAGAGAACCGCAGATATTCTATACACTACGGTCTATTGACATGAATCATATCTATAGAAATCATATTCAATGTGCGTACCTAAAAACATATTACTAGTTGGATCGTGATATTTAAAGCGTTAGAAATAAAAAAAATCTTATATGCAAAAAAATGCAAACATACAATAAGCATATATAAGCATAAATCAAATAGTATTTGATCTATATACAGTATAATGATATACATGTTAATGGAAAATTTTATGTACATATAACAGGTTTTATAACTCAAATTAATTAGTAAGTATTCTAAACTTGTTTTTTACTATCTGCCGTATCAAAGTCTATTGACACCGTGAGAATCTGAAGTTTTTCTGTTCGCGTACTTGTCATACTGGTGAAATCGCGATGACACGATGGTGAAATCGCGATGAAACGATGGTGAAAGCGCGATGGTACGATGGTACAAAAGACTGGATTCAGTCAGAGCAAGCAACTACGTGTTCAAATTTCGCCGAATAGAAATTCATTTATTCATCCGATTATAAAATCACGACATAAATATGACATAAGTATAGAAAGGTTATTGGCAATAATGCAATGGGAGTGCAGCGCAATAATGGTAACAGTTTTCAGATGTGGTTTGACTGATTTTGTACTTTTTATTTAAAATGATTATGCTATTATATAAGGCCTCGAGTCGATTGTAACTAAAACAGCCTTTACTATTAAATTGTATAACAAACAACTTAAATCATCAAATATAGCTTTGTAAATAATATTATAGTATTTTAACAGTTATAGATTTATATAGTATTACTTTAAATGTCCTTGATATAACTTTCATCATGAACTTGTTTAATGCTTAAATTAACATCATTTAAAAACAGCCATGTTTCCGGTTGTTAAAGAACGATATAATAAAAGTACCAACCGAATTAAGCAAAATACTATAAAGTCTGCTTAAAATAACGTTAACTCTTTAAAGTTGTCATATAATGTCACAACGGGAACATCAGGCTGTCATTTTCTGTCGGGGTAATAACGTCATGCACTAAACAGTAATGGTAAGGGTAACCCTTGCCGTAACCCAATAATTATGGTAAAAGATAATGGCATTCATGATACATTTCCTTGTTTTTAGTTGTTGTTTTTTTCTGACAGCTAGACAGCTCCTTGACTTATTTTATTTGGTTATTGTATTCAAGAACATTAAAATATGAAACACTTGTTTCAATTGAATCATTAACGCATATTTCCTTGCCAGTTAAATACCATACATGTACTTTGGAATGTCAACGTCAAAGAATGATAATACGTATGTATTTTTGTTTGTTGTCCTATTCTGGCTGACTAGCACCGATGCAATTTGGTCCTAATTAATCATGAATTGTAAGATTTAAACATTTTACACAATTATAACCTGTCCCAGTTATGCATATGTGATGAGCTTGTACGGGAATTGTTTTGAAGAGAATAAAATCATAACCGACATATGAGATTGGTCCAACGATCCGAAGACTATTTAAACGATTTTGTCCCTTATATGTATTTAATTTCGGCCTGTTTATTTAAGCTTTAATGTAATGTGACTTTTATTCTTTTTTCTTTTGCGGTTTTGACAAAATTTGATTTTACATTCAGAGCAAAGACCTCTACTACATTCGATGTAAATTATATTGTAAATGAAAGTACTATATCAGCTGTATGTAAGTACCGTTGTCGTGGAAATTAAACATTACAACACTGAAAGTAAGTTTTATCTTTGTGTTTACTATTATATTATGCATGCATACAATGATAATTTATTCAAAATATATATATGTAGATGCTTTTAGTTTTTGAAGGTTATCGTACTTTATTCTCATATCAAGAAGCACGTCTACTGTGTCTTGAATAGCAACAATTTAGATGGAATACAAACAAAGAAAGGAATTCAAAATATTCAGATATGTAACAAACGTGTCTTCAAAATCAATAAAGATATATACATGAGTTGTATGTTAATATACAGTCATTGGTCCGTGGTTGACGCAGCAGAGACTAAAGTTGCAATACTTTATCTAAAGTTGGATATCTCTATCTTGTATATGAAATTTAATATTAATTACCCCCCCCCCCCCCCTCCTCTAAATATTCTTTTATAATTAGTTCCGCCAAAAGTTTATTTCGATTTTGATAGAATGGCATAATAGTCCTAGCATAAAAGGCTTCACAATTACAGCATATAATAATTGCTATTGGACGATCTTTATATCTTTACATTAAACAAATTTACGTTTTTACATATGAATATTTTAGATGTGATATAACAGTCACTCTTTGACTGTTTCAATTTGGAAAGCTTTTGGATAAAGTAATAGAGATAAAAAAGGAATCCGTTAAGAATGCACAAGACGGCATACTGGAAACTGTTACATGTCAGTTTGATTGAGTCTGTTCATAATTGCAAGCTACGAATCACGCCCCCATCCTTGCACAGGCGTAAGCAGAACTCAACATTTGAATATCTAATTGATAAATTTTGAGTAAAATAAAAAAAAACTGCAGATGTATTCATAAAGCTCTTTGTAATCAGTAGCTCATCTTATCCATTGAAAATATATCGGACTAAAATTATAAGTATATGAATACAGTTTCGCCTTACCTTCCTCAGTTAAACATATGTATTGAATATTGTAACGAACCTTTAATGATAAATATACTACATGTATAATTGAGCCGCGTCACTTCAAAACCATCATAATGGGTTTGCGACCAGTAGAATCCAGACCAGCCTGTGCATCCGCGCAGTCTGATCAGGATCCATGTTGTTCGCTTACCAACTCTATTACAATTAGAGAAACTGATAGCGAACAGCATGGATCCTGATCAGACTGCGCGGATGCGCAGGCTGGTCTGGATCCATGCTGGTCGCAAACCCATTATAATGGTTTTGATATGACGCGGCTCAATTAAATATTAAACAGTATGCACCCTTTCAGATCCCCATGTTCATAAGATTAAAGGGATACAAGCTTCTAGTGTTTATACGCGTTATGATTTCTGTAATTAATTTGTAAGGTTATGCTCGGCATTATTTTGTTAAATATCGTCTGCTTCCGTGTATTGATTCAAAATGAATAATAAACAAAGCAAAGTGGCTTTGTATATATATAAAGAAATGATACCCATCCCTCTAGATAACAACACATACAAATAGGTTCTTAGTTCCGACACCAAAGCTTCGGTTGTGTTTTTTGTTTTTCGTCTTCAAAAGCTGAATTTTTTAGTATTATATTTTATCGATAGTTTTGAACCAAACGTGTTTTACGCATGCAAGATTTGAAAACTGTTTGGTTTTGGCATCCGTAAGAACACACCGAGATTCTCCATAAACTAGTTATGGACACAATTTTTCTATCACATCAACGCTTGCTCCAGTTCATTGGCACTGAGCCGACAATTTTCTGCTGTGATATGTTAAACTTTGGAAACCTAAAGTGACCAAGAAAATGTCTTTGAATATCCCAATGACATACTTTTGTTAGGAAAACCAAACAAAAACATGACATCTGTTATTTGTTCCATGATGAAAAGATAATGTCTGTATAAAAAGGTAAAAATACAGTAGAAATAAAAAATACTAGATAAGGTAACTGATACAGAAACATAAATTATAGACGTTTGTATAATAATATATATGTGTAATTTACGGTTAAGTATCTTCTTTACTCTATTTAAATTTTTTTAATCAAGTGGTATAGAAATTGTGGACAATGTTCATTTTCAAAAAAAAAAAAAAAAAAATTGTAAATGAAATTTCAGAAAACTTATAACAGTATTCTCCTAAAGAATGAAGTTCAATATATTGCCTCCCTTGCCTGACAACGCTATTATATTCGCGCTTCGTTTAAAAAAAAACACCTTGCATGATAACCAATAAAAATTGAACAACTCATGGTCTAATTATAGAAATTATGTATGAATGCATAAGCAAAAAAAAACTATTCAAAGATTGTTTTCACAAGGTTGAATATTAAATCAATCGATCGGTTTTGTAAACAACTTGTATGCGATCTTTTTTTCCTTTAGCCATTTAGAAAAAAAACACTTGATTTTAACGCTTACTGTCAGACACATGTATCATTTGATCATAATTTGAAACTTCAATTGATCAAAAGTATCAATCGTGTGTAAAAGTTTTGTTTTCTTTAAATTTCTTTGTTAAATCTTATATTTCAAATGCACAAAACTTAAAATATAACCTTGTTTTATCGCTCAAATTATTAATATTGTTATACGAGTATTTGAAACATTGAATATACTAAAGAAATGCATAGAATTAATTTTTTTGCAGGTCGCATAGTTCATTCATTCATTCACTCATTCATTCATTCATTCATTCCTTCATTCATTCATTGAACGATTTCTGCCAAATTATACGATTTAATAAATAATTATTATTTTGTTTTCTTTAACTATAGTAGCTGTACAATAGAAATGAAGAAATAGTGGTCCAACTCCTATGCATTTATATGCTCAACTGTTACCAATAGTAACTATTAAAATCTCAAATTTTATAGTTTGCTTTTGGTCTATTCTTCGTATTTGTTGTAATTAATATAATATCACATATATAATCTATACTTTAAATGGCTTCAATTAATTAATATAAACGTTTCTCCCAATAGTAAGCTATTGTCAATCGGAAATTGCTATGTTGCTATGTTGCGTCGTTATTATTAACGGCATAATCAACATCATCATCATCATCAAAAGCATCATCATTATTTCAATAATTATCATCATCATCATCATCATCATCATCATCATCATCATCTCCAACACCACCATATCATCATCATAATCTCTCCGAAGATTTATATTTTTGAAAGCTGTATGCGGCGTTCATGTAACACTGCTATGCGACTTGACGTGTATAAGAAACAGATTTATGATATAACATAGAAAATTAACACCAATAGGACAAACTTCATGTTACTACGCGTCTGATAGATAAATAAATAAATTAATATTCCTCCCAAATCATTTTACTGGACACGATTTACTGGCTATAGGTCGTCATGTTTTTTCTGGTATATTTCTCTTTATTTTAAGCTCTTTTAGATTGGGTTTTTAAATTTTCATGCTTCGAACACTTTGCCTTTATACTATGACTTTTTCTTAATCAAATATTTATTTTTTTCATGCCTCTACACCCCTTTAAATGGAGCAAATTACTCTATCTCAATCCATTGAGAAGGTGCAGCACTTTGAAATCAGTTAAGATGGAAGAAAACAATGCAAAATAGTGATTTCAGGCAATTTTGAGACGTCCCCCGTTGCCATAGTAACAGGAAATTTATGATCGAGCATGCTGTTATAGAGGCAGTACTTCGTTTTAAATTTCTCACCAATTTATGACTTTAAATAGAAATCGAAAGGAGTTCTTGAATCCGAATTCAAATTTAATTTTAGCTGTAAATCGAAGGGATTAATTGTTAAAAACCGAACCCATAGACAAAAAAATAGTAAATACAAATATCTCTCAATAGCAAACATATTCATTTGGCGTAACTAAAAAAATATGACAGGTGGTATCGTGAGATTTTTAACGTTAAAAATAATAAATGTAAGAAGTCTCGTGTTATGTATTTAATAGATAAAATAGAATTATCAGACTATTTTATTTCCACATCACAATTACACTGACCTGATACTTGTTATATTATTTGTTTATATCAAATATGTTCAAACAATAATGAACTGTGACTAAAACGACTCATATGATAAAAATACACACCGGCCAATCATGAGTTAAGAAATTGAGCACAACAGATAACACAACAGCATAAATCAAACGAATCTTAATCCATAAAAAATCTACTCTATTGTTGAATGAATGAACGAATAAATGTATGAATGAATGAATGAATGAATGAATGAATTAATTAATTAATTAATTAATTAATTAATTAATTAATTATCAGTCTGTCATTTTTATTTATCTCGTGCGTTCGGGGTAATCATGTCATGCACTTAAATGTAATGGTAAGGGTAACCCTTGCACTAAGCCGATAATTATGGTAAAAGAAAATGGCATTTATGATACATTTCCTATTTTTAGTTGTTTTTGTTTCTGAAAGCTAGACAGCGCCTTGATTTATTTATTTGGTTATTGTATTCAAGAATGTTAACATATGAAACACTTGTTTCAATTGAAAATCATTTAAACCATATAATTGGCTTTGCCAGTAAAAATACCCAAACATGTAGCTTTTTGAATGTCCTAACCATCAAAGAATTTGGTTCGTAAGTTACTAAACTTATATTGATTTTTGTTGTCCTGTTCTGGTGACAAAAACCCGTATTTCAAGATTAAATTTAATAAAATTGTAAGTAAATTTTTAAACATTTTGGTTAATTTCAATTGTAACATCTTTGTGACCAAAAAGTTAACGGGAAATGGGACAAAAAAGAAGTGTATCCTTTCAAATATGTGGTTAAAGGGCTGGTTTTATAGGGTCAAATTTTTTAATTGTACCCGAAGTTTGGTTTTGTTCATGTATAAAATTTCAATATATTAACCACGTATGGTTTAATTGAAATAATCTAATTGTTTTGGGCCCGATATAAAATTTTATACCGACACAAGATTTGGTCCAACGATCCGAAGACTATTTAAACGATGTTGTTCATTATATGTATTTATTTTCGACCTGTTTATTTAAGCTTAGTGTAATGTGACTTTTTTCTATGATTTCAATTAAGCCTTTGTCGAAATAAACACGCTTGCTGAAGAAAACTGTTATTGAAAATGGGACATAATGGTAAATTGATAAAATTACGCTTAAACTTAATCTATATAGTAAATGCATTTTTTATTTAATTCAATTTTACACTTAAAGCAAAGATTATTGCTATCAAATAATATCATTTAATATAATTATGCATAATTATTGTAAACAAGAATATGATGTAAAGTTTATTGGAAATTAAAGAACTGTATCAGCTGTATTTTAGTAAAGTTGTCATAGATAAAACACTGAAAATAAGCTGTATGTTAGTGTTTACTTTTTTATTATAAATGTATACAATTATCATTGATCACAAAGACATGTATTTATATGTAGATGTTTTTGGGTTTTTTACATGTTATTCTATATTATTCTTCAATTAAGCAGCACGCATACAGTGTGTTGAAAGGCATCTATTAAGGTGGCATACAGACAAAGAAAGGAATTCAAAATATTCAGATAAATGATAAAGGTGTCTTCAAAATCAATATAGTCAACATTTATTTATACGTATGTTAATATACAGTCCTTTGTCCGTAATTGTCGTAGCAGACACGAAAATTGTAAAACTTTATCTAAAGTTGGATATTGCTATCCTTGTATATGAAATTTGATACTAATTCCCACTCGAAATATTCTATAATAATTAGTTCCGCCAATATTTTTTTCGATTTTGATAGAATGGAATAATAGTCCTGGCATAAAAGGCTTTACAATTACCACAATATATTGTACGAGTATATAGCCAATGCCAGTTGACGACATTCTCGTTTAACAATTTTACTTTTTTCATATGAATATCTTATTGTCAATATTCAGATTTAACTGAGCACGTTAATGCGAAATTGTTTTCATATTGTTATAATTTTACCCCGATATCCATATTCAATGAATAATAGGAGCTACTGTTTATACAAAGAGCAAAGAAGGGTATCATTTAAAAAAAAGTGCGCCATTATAGGTCTGGTAAATCTTTAATGTAAATCGATCATACAAAAAGGTATTTAATACATTCAATAATAATGTGTTACTTATTTATAGAATAGAATAAGCTAATAACAATTTCGGTGAGTCTTCATTTATCCCAGATAAAAAAAGTTGCGGATTACGACGAAAACAAAACGGTTTTGCTAAACCTTAACAACATTACGATATTTAAATATGCATCCGAACAAATAATCATTTTCAAAGAATAACTTCTAAATTTTTTTCTTTAAAAAACTCACCGATTTTAACAGCCAATCTGAATATTTAGTACAAGATAAATGAAAGCAAACGTGAACAATTTGATATGTAAACTTCTAAGATCTTTATTTACCAATACTTCAAGTCACATAGTTATAATCACTTATAAAAAGCAATTCAATGACATGGCAAATATTTCGCGCGCAATTTGGCGTCTTCTGAGTATAGTGATATGCCGGCTTCATAAACTCTGATCCCTTTCAAAATTCTATTTTGTTTGGTTCCGCCCATTGTTTTCTCTTTAAGGACACACGCATTTTAACTTGGGGACCATACTCCAATTTTATATGGATTGATATTAACATGTCACATTGAAGGTTCTTTTATATATATGAATTTCTTTTGTATGAACACATTACGTATTTTTTAAAATTCCATTTTTTTTTAGAAATAGAGTAAAGACAAACACATTTAGTTCCTGTCAAATGCTTTCACTTCTGTTTTGATTTTGTAAATTCATCTTCATAAAAGGTTATACAGTAAATCTACAAGAGAGTATATGTAGATAAGTAATCTGTTCTTTTCTTCTTTTATATAAAAGTCTCGGTATTACTTAAATGCAAAACTGGCGGGTACTTAATTAGCTCACATTTCTAACATATTTTCCCCTTCTCTATAAACTGTCAATATTCCAAGCCGAGCCAACGGGCTGAAAAAATTGCAACATGCCTTCAGATATTCCTGACTAAGACCCTGTACAAGTATAATTAAATATTCAACAGTGTCAAGTTTACATCCGTTACTGGTTGCCTAGCAGTTCCCGGCCCCTAGCAGTTTTCCGACCCTTTATGGTTATTTTTACCAGTAGGGCATCTACATGTATGTGACTTCAGCAAATCAGAGAGACATTTTTTTCTATGTAACACAGCAGTTAAATAGTACAGCGATGTATATATACATGTATATATTTTCCTGTTGCTTAAAGTTACATAAGAGAACTTGCGACATTTAATGATAAGCAACACCTGGGGAATTCTAGTTTTAATGCCCATTTGCAATAACTGAACCCTATTCCAGGTAATCAACTCCTTTGAATAGTAAATTTGCAGACTGGAAATGTCTATTTCTTTGATAAAATCATCTTTAAGTTAACAGATCTTACTGGTACTGAATTATATTAGAATTCAAAAGAAAGTCAGGAAAACTGCTAGGAAATTTTGAATAAAAGTGAGAAAAGGTTAAATTTCAATTAAAAAGGTTAAGTAAAAAAGCAACATTGAAAACATCGTAATGCTGGACAGGTACTTTACTGTGTTTTATCAAAATTAAATACTCATCCATAGACAGAATTTTATTTTATTTGTTATAAAGTGCGAATTGGTAGGAAACAAGTAATGTTTAAAAGAGTAAAGGGATAAAGGCCTCTATTGTTGATACGCGTTATGATTTGTATAATTGGTTTGTAAGTTTGGGTTCGGCATTATTTTGTTATATATTGTCTGCTACCGGGTATTGGCTAAAAATGTATACATAAAAGTGTTTTTTTATATAAATAAAGTAAGGATCCCTATCTGTCTAGATTAACAACTTAAATAATACAAGTATCGGTAACAAATTCTGTGGTTGTATTTAATTTATATTGTTTTGCCAGAAAACATATATTTCAGTATAACAGTTTAACGCTAGGTTTGAACAAACCAAAAATTGATTTACGCATGCAGGGTTTGATTTACTGTTTTTGGATTCGGGCAATCCATTAAAACACACCAAACTCCTCCATAAAATAGTTTTATGGACACAATTTTTCTTTAACTCCAGTTCATTGACATTGAGCCGAAAATTGTGTGCTTATGTCTAACTTGGAAAACCGATTGTGACCGGGAAAATGTATTTGAATATCCAAATAGCATATGTATGAACAGATTATGTCTGATTAAAAATGTGAAAATACAGTACAAATAAAAAAGACTTCATGAGTTAACTGATACAGAAATATTAATGATAGACGTTTTTTAAATGTTTTTACTTACGGTAAAGTATCTTCTTTAATCCATTTATATTGTTTTTGAATCAAGTGATAATCGAAACATTGCACAGTGTTCATTTCTAAAATTTTTTGATTTCAAATGTTTCAATGAAATGTGAGTGATGCGTTTGAAAACTTATAACACTATTATCGTATTCTCTTAAGGAATTTAGTTCAATACCTTGCCTCCTTATAAGTTTTAACGCTATTATATTTGCATTTCGGTTGAACAACTTGCTTGTTAGCCAATGAAATTTCAACAACTCATACTTGAAGGACACTTATATCCAATGGTCTATTTATAGATATTTCGTATGAAAGTATTGCCAATATAAATATTGAACGATGTATATCATGTTTCTGTTTGGCTTTTTCAAATCATTCAAAGGTTAAATATTATGTCAATCGCTTTGTAATTATACTGTGGTGCGATCCTTTTTCCTTAAGACATTTAGAAAAAAAAATAAAACACTTGCCTTAATGTATTATGTTTGCTGTCAAACACATGTATTATTCGAACAAAATTTAATACTTCAATTGATCAAATGTATCAATCGTGTAAATGTTTCATTGTCTTAAAATTACTTTGTTCCACACTTAATTAAAATACACCCGAATGTAAATATTTAACCTTGTTTTGCAGACATTATCGTTTAAATAAAAAGTATGGTTACAATTTAATTATGAGTGAACAAAAGAAATATTTGAAAGAAACCTTAAGCAGGTCGCACATTTATTATTTAGCACTGTATGATTATCGTCTGCTATAGTGCGTGGCATACAAATGGATTGTGAACTTGCACGTTACAGTTAAAAAAAATCGATCAAAGTTCAATTTAGAAGAAACCATGTTTTTGACTGGACATCAGGATAGAATGGTAAAATACAGAACCATTAAGGATATACAACAAATAAAAAGTGATAACTGTTGCGAATTCGTTTAGTTAAGCAATTATCTATGTCCCTAGGATCGGCTTGAGCAGCATTTAACATTAAAATGGTTAATTTTGCAATAGAGCTTCCGAAGATGTGGGCACATGGCTTTGATATGAGAACATTCATTATGACAAGAATTACATAAAATCAATAAGTTAAAGAGTATCAGAAGTTATAACCTTTCATAGTTACAACAACGACGAGACAGGAGACAGGAGATATACACTTTAATAAGACATATCACCGCATGTTCTGTAACATGTTTTCAGTAAATCCATTATCTAAACATAATTAAACACATATATTACATTTGTAAAGAGAATATTGAGTTCTAAACATAATGTGTCTTTAAGTTGATTCAAGTTGATATAGAGATGTATATATATTACCGCCTCTAGATTTCAGTTACTGTACTTTTGTCTTATTATTATTATTCAAATTAGTATGTTTATATGTGTAAATTTTTTGGAACAAAAAATTATATTAGTTTTGATATGTAAAGACAGTAAAATAGCTTAGATTTTAGACTGCATATATTCAGATAACACAATAATGTAACATTTACATTTCTATGCTCCTTAAATGAATTATTTGTTGTTGTTGTTTTCTTGTTGCTATTGTTTTAAATTATGAAGATGACTAATGAAATTTCAGCAATATTGCTTTAACAAACGATGGAATGTTAACATGTTACTATTTAGTCAAATGTGACGTCATTTTATCATACATGTCATTCTATGCATAGAGATTATAGAAAATACACAATCCTATTATGTGAGCCTCTTGCCTGTTACAATACGGTAAATGAAATGTTAACTTACAAAGACGTTGCCTGATGAAAATGTTTTATTTCAAATACTCTGAGCGCAAAGCCTTTTAAACCTTCAGAAATATATATCTGGCTTTAAACATATGTTAAAGTTATCACTTTTACATTGAATTGAATTTGTGATTATTTCATTCATACGGTAACGTTTCATTTTATTTTATGCTTTTCAGTGGATTATTGATTTATCCGTGAAAATTATATTTGATAATTTCACAGTGAAAATTATCAAAATATAATTTCACTTTTTTCAATGACGAAACTACTTTTTTAAGATTTTCCCCATGTCGTACCTCAATTCTATTTTTACTGACAATTCTGACAATATCAGGCTGTTAAAAAAATAGCAAAGCTGAAATAGATAAATAACATAAATGTCAAAAGTAAAATAAAGAGAGAAAACTTACTTCTATTCCTTCAAATTCCAATCACAAAATTTCGTCTCTAAATTTTTTTGTTTCGTTTTTACAGTCTGAAAAATACATTCCTACCCCATGCAAAACTGCTCTTGATGACATTTGGGCATATTAAAGTATCCTACGAGCAATAACTGCCGTATGCTTTATGAAAAATTGAAAAGCATTGACAGCTATCACTCGTAAAATAAGTAAATCAACCCAGCGTTCCTTACAATGCCTTAGCAAACTTCCAAGTTTCCATTTTCCTAGCTCCTTTTTGAATGTTTTCACTTTTGTCAAACTTATTTTTTGTCTGTTACAATCCTCAAATAAGTTTTCTTTCTTTTAAAAAAAGGTGTATGACTAACAAATCCAAATTATATCCTTCTGTATCTTACACAATTATTTTCCTCCATGAAATACACGACTTTAAAAAATGGCTGCCGTTTACATTTTACAAAGCCAGGTCTAATATAAAATTCGCAGTAAGTAACAGAAATATGGATGGATGGTTGGACTTTTTCTCCTACAAGAATGTTGTTTTTATTATTAAAACAAGTGATCATTTCATATTTTTTAATAAAATGAATAAATATCACATTCATTTAACCTCCATTGGCGGACTTATTTTTCAGCTCAAGACTTCTTGTTTTTAATGAGAAATTCCCTCTAAATGGGGCTCTCAATGGGGGAAACAGATTTTAATATCAACGTTAAAATTATGGAAATGTCGTTTTAACTTGTTTTAAAGCATAAAATAAAAAGAAAATTTGTCTGTTTGTTGTGTAAGATGTAATTTTATTTCATCTCGTGAACTTTAAAAACAGTATTCTCACTCGTGGCTACGCCACTCGTGAGAATACTGTTTTTAAAGCCCACTCGATGAAATAAAATTTCATCTTACACACAAACAAACAAATATCCTCTATATCTTTTCACCGATAAATAAACAGATTTAATTTTCATAAAAAAAGTAGAAAATATCTTTTAAAATGCAAATAATATTTACTAAGTATATAGAATAATCTAAATAAATATTCATATAACATGGTGTAACAACATATTAAATGATTATGACGTCACATAGTTAGCGGCAATAAAAAAACATGTAGACACCGAACAAGTAAGAATGAAACGTTTAAATAATCTGAAAGCATGATGAAACATGGTTGTTGTCGGGATTGGTAAGGTTTATCCAGTTCGTTGCAAAAAAGAATATTGGTTTGCTAAAGCTCGCCTTGATAAACTTTCTCGCTCACCGGCCAAACTATCTCAAATCCACTATGTATATTATTATGAAACGATATCACACAATTGTTATAATACTGTGACATGCCGTCATTTTGACCTATACATACAAGAAAGCGTAAATAGCAGGATAATATAATTTTACAATTTGTCAACGAGTTCAATAAATTTAGTATTGATTCAGTCAACGAGTAAATTCAAGTTTTGTTTCTATCGAGTGATATGAAAAATACTTTTCGAGTGACAGTAGCTAACTGCAGTGGATCAAATACAGTGACAATACAGAAAATCAAAATATTTCATCACAATTCCTAAATATTTAGTAAGTAAATAAAAGATTATTCTATTTAATAAGAACGGTTTACAGTTAACGCGCTTACAGTGTAAAGCTAACATTATCCTGCTATTTACGCTTTCTTGTATGTATAGGTCAAAATGACGGCATGTCACAGTATTATAACAATTGTGTGATATCGTTTCATAATAATATACATTGTGGATTTGAGATAGTTTGGCCGGTGAGCGAGAAAGTTTATCAAGGCGAGCTTTAGCAAACCAATATTCTTTTTTGCAACGAACTGGATAAACCTTACCAATCCCGACAACAACCATGTTTCATCATGCTTTCAGATTATTTAAACGTTTCATTCTTACTTGTTCTGTGTCTACATGTTTTTTTATTGCCGCTAACTATGTGACGTCATAATCATTTAATATGTTGTTACACCATGTTATATGAATATTTATTTAGATTATTCTATATACTTAGTAAATATTATTTGCATTTTAAAAGATATTTTCTACTTTTTTTATGAAAATTAAATCTGTTTATTTATCGGTGAAAAGATAATGAAACGTTACCGTATGAATGAAATAATCACAAATTCAATTCAATGTAATAACTTTAACATATGTTTAAAGCCAGATATATATTTCTGAAGGTTTAAAAGGCTTTGCGCTCAGAGTATTTGAAATAAAACATTTTCATCAGGCAACGTCTTTGTAAGTTAACATTTCATTTACCGTATTGTAACAGGCAGTTAAATATATGGAACATTTCATTATTCGTTTGTATTGGTATTTTAATCAAGTTTCATTATCATTAGCAAAATAATACATGTAATATTCATTCGCGCACAAAGGCAGTTGTAGTATATTATTTCTACTTTAAAAGTTCCTGTCTGATGAAATACATGAAATTGTTTTGTCCCATCTGTCGGTCTCCGTCAAACCAAGTATGCATTTTGCATGCAATTTTGTTGTGATTATTGCTTCTGAGGGATCACCCTACTTTACAAAAAAGGCCTTGTTTATAATAGTGCCATCCCCTACTGACTTACCTTGAGACACCTTTTGCTTGCATACCATGTAACCTTCAAACTCCTACCACTATACTATACTATTACAATAGCAGTTATCAAGAGCAATACAAGTAAAATGGTTTCCTGCGGGGAACATTTTTCATGATATAAAGATATTTCATTTAACTATTTTCAACACCGTTTTGGCAGAGGGGAATAAATAAACGTTTATATCAGGAACATAGTTGACAATTTTCGATCAATATAGAAGAAGGTCTTTCAAAACTGGTGACCGTTGATACCCGGAGAAGGTCGAACATAAAACAATTATTTCTTTTTAGAAAATGATTAAATAGGCCCTACCATATTATGAATAGTTAAAAGCAAAAAAAATAAAATAAAGTAAACACACAAGTTTACGCAGAAAATATCTCTATTTATTATGGGCAGATTCCACTACGAATATTTTAATTTTGTAGATTTTCAGTATAAAACAATTTATTGTTTTGTAAAATTGAGATACATATATTAAAGAAACAATGATATGATTTCAAAATAAATCATTCAAGTTTTTTTTCCACCTTAAACGGTAAAATAATTATAAGAAAATAAGAAATATCACGTAATAGGTTTTTGTGTTCTTAATTAGGTTTAATTCTGACTAATTCCTAAGAGGTAAGATCTCCGTAAAGTAACGACAAAAGGTTTTAGCCAGTTATCGAAAAGGTCAATTAACCATCGTGTCACGGTTTAACAATAAAGAAATCAAAACAATGCACCTCCATGCACCGAAAAACTGGTCAGCGTGCTCCTCCATGCCTCAAAAGTAAAACGCGTACCAATACCCTGCGGTCTCCGGACCGCAGGGAATGACAGCTTTAAAAGTTGCACCGCTATTCCCATCAATTTTGTTATGTTTTTTCTGGTCTTTCTTGATCATCGATTCGAGCACTTTCAATCGTTGAAAATTGAGTCGCCTCAAACAACTGATAGGGGGCATGAGGGATGATGCATTTTTTCCTTAACCCGCATGGACAGACTCAATCAACCGAATTTGCAATTTTCATGTAATGTTGTTGTGAAAAATACTTCCGAGGGTTCACTCTGTTTGCAAATTTTTAATATTTAGCAAATTCGAATGCTACGGAGTGGTTTTAAGAAACGTTTAAATAACTTCAATAAACGGAGAATATTTCTTTTGTTTTGCAAGTTAATCGAAATATTTATCACAAAGTGAACAGCACGAGTGTCGTCCACAAGTGGAAATATAAGCGATGGTATTTACGAGTGAAACAAAATTTAATCTTACGAGTATAAAAACAAACACATTTTCTTTTAACTTCATGCTTTTTATTTGTTTTAAACCATTTTACGGATTTCAGCCTGTGACGATATATACGCTTTCTTTCACGACGTTATTAAATCATGACGCCACATTGTTCTTGTTGGAAAATAATAATGTAAACTTCAAGAATTTCGTTTCATTTTGACAATGAAATGCAACTTATCCTGTGCTTATCTGTGTGTCTGACAATATTTCTACTTATATATATGATGCATTCTTTTTTATTGACATTCAAATACAATGCAAGTTTATATTTTATAATTTCACGCTGAAGTGATAGAATATTTCCACTGAGTACTGAATAGCATGTCATTAAACTTGATATTTTGAAGGACCTATTTTGTCTGTTTGTTTACATTTTTACCCCATACAATGATATTCGATACAGACATTGACGTAAATAAACAGGAATGAATGGAATCAAATATTTTTAAGTATGTGTGACTTTTAACCCCCTGTTCCAAATCATTTAGATAATTATTCTAATGGAATTTCAATACCATTCAAATCAAAAATAAACCACTGTCCTTTAATAAATATATCTAGGACAGAGATATGATAGATCTTTATACAATAACCTATTATTTACAAAATAATTAACCATACAATATTTTTGTATAAACCGAACAAAATACGCTGTATCATGTTGAAAAAGAATACATTTAAATGTTCTTATCATATAAACAATGACATAGAAGTGACATTCAATACTTTTATCTACAACATTTAAGATTGTTCGTACCTTAACCTCGTATCATATTGTGTAAAATATCTTCTTTTTAAAATAGATATATCAAGCTAACAATAAAAAGTTGGCAATGAAATCATTTAAAAATCAAAATAAACCAATAATCAGATCAAAGATCAGTAAATTGGTATTTTAAAATGTATTTCTCTTTAAAACTATTTCAATTACTTTTTGTGTAACGCAATAACACACTCGAGGCTTCGCTGTAAAGAAAACATTTAAATGATCTTAGGGAATGATGCGCATTTTGAAGAATCCTGTACCTGTTTTCCTTAAATCCGAGTTGATGGGTTAAATGGTCTATATAGTGTCAATTTGACATGAATATGATAACCATTGCAAAACCAGTTTAGGCAATTTTTTGCATTGGAACTTCGTGAGCTATTTATAGAAAATATCATTTGTAAAAAGCACTGCATATGTTACAAAATATTTATATGAATTTATATATTGAGATAGTTTATTACGTTATTTTTTAACAATGATTATATAACATCGTGATTTTTTTGCAGTTTTGTTTTGAAAAGAATTCACGTGAACCTTTCGAATCTTAACATAAAAAATTGAGTGATACTTAACCGCCATATATTATAAAATGGTTGAACTACTTAAATAATGTATCCCATTCTTGTTTCAATTTAACAAGTTTTTGTTTGTTTGTTCTTTTCAGATAGAGCTTAAAAAAGCGTTCAAAACAGTTATCTTAAGCTTATCGACTAGGCATATAATTGTAAAAGTAACATAACCTAAATAGAAACAAATATAAGTCCTCCAAAGCCCAACCGGCGCCGGAACTTTTAATGTAAGTCACTTAACAGCATGTTACCATTTTTACCTCACCTGTCACAAAGTGACATAGTGAATTTTTTGTGATCATTTTTCGTCCTTCGTCTGTCTGTCCGTCGTCCATAATCCTTAATTTTAAACGACATCTTCTCATAAACCGCTAAGCCAATTTCATCCAAACTTCACAGGAATGGTCCATTGGTGGTCACCTTTAAAAATTGTTCGAAGAATTTAATTCCATGCAGAACTCTGATTGCCATGGCAACATAAAGAAAAACTTAACATATCTTCTTTGGAAAAACCAAAAGAGTTAGACCTAAAATATATGACAAGAAATCTTCTATGAGTGTCTAACAAGTTTTTTTGAAATAAAAGCTCTGGGTCAAAATTGGCCCCCTCACCAGGGGTCATTGCTTTTCCTCATATGTCTATAGTAAACATCTTAAAAAAACTTATTTTAAAAAACCGAAAGAGCTAGAGATTGAATATTTGGCATGAAACATTGCTTGAGAAATGTCTCCAAAGTTTGTTCAAATTAAAGCCTCGGTGTCAAAATTGGCTCCGCCCCGGAGTTCATCGATTTTCTTTATATGTATATAGCAAAAACTTAATAAAATCTTCTTGTAAAAAAATCGAAAGAGCTAGAGCTTAAATATTTGGCACGAAACATTTTCAAGTGAGTGTCTATCAAGTTTGTTAAAAAAAAGCCCTGGGGTCAAAATTTGCCCCGCCCAAGGGTTCATTGATTTTCCTTATATGAATATAGTTAAAACTTAATAAAATCTTCTTTTTAAAAAATTCGAAATAGCTAGAGCTTAAATAATTGGCATGAAACATTTTCAAGTGAGTGTCTATCAAGTTTATTCAATTAAAAGCCCTGGGGTCAAAATAAGCCCCTACCCGGGGTCATTGATTTTCCTTATATTCCTATTGTAAAAACTTTAAAAATCTTCTTTTAAGAAAACCAAAGAGTTAGAACTTGAATTTTAAGCATGAAACATCTTCTGGTAAGTGTCTACCAATTTAGTTTTTTTAAAAAAAAACCTTGGATCAAAATTGACCCGCCCAGGAGTACTGATTTTCCTTATATGTCTATAGTAAAAACTTTCTTTTAAATAACCCATAGAGCTAGAGCTTAGACATTAAGCATGAAACATCTCTTAATGAGTGTCTACCAAATGTGTTCAAATGAAAGCCCAAGGGTTAAATTGGCTCCGGCCTGGGGTCTGATTTTCCTTATATATCTATAGTAAAAACTTAAAATGATCTTCTTTGAAAAAGCCCAAAGGGCTAGAGCTAAGATATTTATCATGAACCATCTTCTAATGGGTGTCTACCTAGTTGGTTAAAAAAATCCCCAAAGTTACTATTAGCCCCGACCCAAGGGCCTATATACAGGTGAGTGATTTCAGGGCCATCATGGCCCTCTTGTTCTTTATTCTAGAGGCGGAAGTAAAAGAGAGCTATATTTCACTTCTAGACTTACATCATAGGACAGTCATTATCTCCTGGATGAATATTGAAAATGTCATCAGACATCTCACAAATGAACAAGATAACTGTTAGCGGGATCAATTTATGCGAATTGATCGAAAGTCCTTATTAACCAGTCAATTTAAATCGTTGTGCGTATACTCCGCCTTCAACAAAGAATTACTTCAACACACAAAAACCTAACCTTCAAATTCAAATTGAGATTAAAATGAAAAAAAAAAAAGAAAGAAAATATTATCTACAACTAAAGATAAACAATCGATGACATTTCTTTTACTTATAGTTAGAAAATCAGTCAGATATAAGTGATCTATGTAACTGTTAAAAGTATAACATACATGATAGTGAGCTACATTTCATAAAATCAGAGTGATTAAAACTAGACTCTCGGAGTATATATCCAGATCAAGTTATATGGTATTATAGTCTGTTGGAAGAAGTTGTTTTGAATTGCGGAAATGTTACCCTCAGGTTTGTTGTGAGGATATGGCAGCCTTTGTCAACTGCTCAAGAGGGAAAAGAACTTTTTTAATTTCTTAGTTATATAATAAACATATATTTATTAAAATTTATTCATGAATATTGTATGAAACGTTATTCATGAAACATGTATCGTATTGTATATATGAAAAGCTTTTCATTAATCGTGTTTGCATTATAATATCCTTTTATTGTGGATTTGCTTTAGTTTTTGTCTTTTGTTTTGCTTCACCGGACCGTTATAGGTGATTTTCTTGTTGCTTTGCTTATGTTATGGTCATTGGGTTTTTGTTTACATACACTTAAGTGATTTATTTATTCCGTATAATATGAACATAACAATTGTAAGAATATCTTGGATGGGATTCATTTTCTACTCTCTCTCTCTCTCCCCCCCCCCCCTCTCTCCATTTAGTGCCCTCCAAATCCCCACTTCTTTTTCCTTACATGCAAAACTTTAACTTTATTTCTTATCGTTTAACTTTTCATTACATGTTCCTATCCTCTCTCTATGCTTTTGAATCCTTTGTGTCGTTTTGTTAGGTTCAATTCCCGATGCTATTCTTGTGGCGCTTTTTTTGTGGCTATGTTCTGTGAACTTCGCCTTGCCTTGTTGATTTGTGTTCTAATTTATATCCATGTATAATGATGTATGTACGAGCATAATGCTCGTATTGATGAAAATTTATTCATGAATAATGTTGTATGAATAAAGATTTATTCATGAATCATGTTGTATGAATAAAGATTTATTCAGGAATAATGTTGTATGTATGAAGATTTATATATTTACTTGTATGATTCATATATCACTTTGTATTTATGAAGTATTATTTATGAATCATTATTTCAATCACCCTAAATAAGTGTTTTTCTTAAATATTATTAAAGAATATGTCAATACTTAACGTGATATTTTCGAACAAAACAAGCAATCAGGTCACTGCGGATCATTAGGAATATCAAACTTCTACTTTGTTCGAAATCTTATGTAAAAGAGATAGTAATAATGGTTAAAAAGTTATTTACAGGTTTAACATAACCGTTTAATATTCAACTTGATCAGATACCTTTTGAATTTGGTCGTTAACAGTTAGACTTAAATATCATGACCCATTGAAAAGGGTAGTAGATAATCGAACGTCTAAAAAAATCGTTTGCTGAAAATATCTATCGTCTGTTACATTTCGTTCGTCGTCTGCTGTATGCAGTATTTATTTCTGTGTTACCTAGATACCTCAATTTGATTTAGCTGTTTAAAAATAGAGGTGTATCTAAATTAAAACATATTATCCTATGATTTTAATGTGGACACGGACTAGCTTTACGGGTCAGAGTAAGTGACTCGAGCGCACGTAATAATCAACACGTGATTATATGAACATTTCTCTGATGTTTCGTCTATGAAACTGTCCATAATCAACGTTATACTATTCAACATTTGTTTCTTTTGAAATAAAAGTAACTCAACAATTAATTCACGAAATTTTCCTTATAAATACATTAACAGATCAAAGATCACTAGACTGCAGCTATCAAGTGTCTTTATCTTTGAAATCAGTTATTTTAAATTTTTATCGCAACACAACGCAAGTTTTGCATTCTTGGGGCGAAAAATAAAATGTATTGTATTTTCAACTCTTATTTGTCTGTTTTTGCGTTTTGCAAATAAGATTTTTCGTATTTTTGCATCGTTAAAAGTTCTGGTTTTTCGCATTGTTTCAGTTATCGCCTTTTTATCACATTTTACCTGCTTAGTGTTTGCATTGAAACATTTTTACTTCTTCCCGACTGCACAAGCACATGCAGAAATACATGTAAATAAAAACAGAAAAGCTTCTGACATCTTTTTTAATTGGTGTGCACATGCGCTAATGCTTTCATAATTCCAATCAGAACAACACTGCCGTTATAAATAATAACCGGGCACTTGTTACGGATTGAGCCAGTCCTCATAGCTTAATTGGTAAGAGGGCAGCACTCGTCATCATGACATTGAGGGTTCGATTCCTGGGCTTACAAACTAAAATTACTGTGAGTGCCTAGTACTTTGCACGCTAAAGGAACAGGAAAAGCGTCGGGAATAAGGGCATCTTTCTGTAAAAGTATCTCGCACAATCCTCAAAAATCTAAAATGACTAACGCTTTTCTGGAGGACTCACCCATACGGCCAACCGGTGGCGAGTATAAATATACTCAAATACACACAGCATAATTATGGAATGGAAGTAGTTTCATCAGGTAAACAACAACAAAGATAATGTATAACGAATGTTAATATATTGCACCCAAAGGAAAATATAATGTCTATTTCTGCTTTATCATGATTAAAAAAATGAAAATATGTCTAAAATGCACACTGATGCACAATTATAATTAAATCGGAATAAATACTAACAGGTAGACATTTTACTCGATATATTGGAATAAATGTAGTAAAAAGAATCCCAATGATTTATAATTAATTACCATTTGTTTGCATGTTTAGTTTCTTAGTGTAGGTTAGAACGAAAGAGAAGATGCGTTTGTCGTATTTAAAAAAAAGCGATATTTTTACAAAGTGAAAATATTACAAGAATGAAAATGTCAGGTTTAGATAACAAATGCAAAATTTAAGAGCTTTTATCAATTAACTTGGAGTATTTTTTCATTTCTTGTCTGATATTCAGTTGAGTTAATATGGATAAGTCAGGATCCTGCCTTTTGCTTCCCAGCAAATAAATTTAGAAGGGACATAACTGAAATTATAAACGAGACTTAATTTGTGTCATATTTGCCCCACGGGTGCCAAACGCTTATAAATGATAATACTTATGATGTTACTTTTCTTTCTAATTCGTAGCGGTAAAAGTTAAACAGACATATTTTGAATTATTTTCTGAACTTATTTAAACTAATGTAATCATCTTTCGAACATGCATGTACAATGGATGTTATCTGTTTGTATAAGTTATTCGGACACCAGAAGGTAACAAAAAAAAAACTACCGTCGTACTGATATTTCAAAATTCCTAAAAAACATCATACAGTTTAAAGAAATAGAAATGACAATTGAAAATGATCATTTATTTAATATTCTTGCTCTGAAAACAAACAGTTTGCTTTTCCGCCAACGGGATATACCTTCATTTATTATCCTACGGAATTCCTTTATCTGGTTTTATTTCTAGTATCACGTGATTGTACAGGACAGTATCGCGACCAATAATTCGCAAAGCACGGGAGCACGGAATCCAGGGTCGTATCAAACTTAGTGAAAAACGAAAAAACTGCTCTGGTTTTGATATTTGTAATATTTTGTGGCACTAAAATATAGCTGATTAATTTTTGATTTTTATGATGGCCACTATATCGATTTAAACTTCAGCTTGAAATATAATTAGGATTAAATAATTGACGAAAAGTAATAAACGACCCCAGCCGTACCGGATACCGGGATTTTTCCGAACCACTGTTGTGACATGTGACCGTGTAGATTGAATTTTCTTCTCCTTTTTGGATACTGCGTTAGTAACGTAGTAGAGTGCAGAGAAGAAACACGATATATTGATGCTTTTGTCAACATTCTTTCTTGAATTAAGAACATTTTCAATTTTGCCGTGTTGGGCTTTCTTTAGGGATTCTGTATGTATCTATTTTATGATCACATCCGTGTTATTTGTACCGTGTGGCGGCTGTAAAAAGTCTCCCCGTACATTTAATCAATGATGTTATATTTTCGATCCTTGTAGATCGTTCAGCACGACATTATTGTTGTGCTTGTGGTATTTGTAGTTTTAACTTTTCGGCATTTTTAGTTGGGTGGGTCCAATATTCCTACTTGAGTAATGTTGAATCACCCTTAGGATATGTTGCCTGCTTTTTAAATTTGTCTTTTGACGTCTTATCTGTGATATGCAGGCTTCATAACCTCAGATCCCCTTTCAAAATTCCATTTTATTTAGTTCCGCCCATTGTTTTCTCGTTTAGGGCACACGCTTTTTATTACTTGGGGACCATACGCCGCTTTTCATGGAATGGCAAGGAAGTGTCACATTGAAGGTTCCATGATAACTGCCGTATGAACACATCTGCGGATGTTTCTAAATTCAAAATTTTACTAAGTCATGATTAAATGTTGAATTCTGCTTAAGCCGGTGCTAGGGGGCGTGGACGGTAACTTGCACTTTCCAGTACCGTCCATGAACAGGCTCAATCAAACCGAGTCTGCAACATTTTCAATTTTGCCGTGTTGGGCTTTCTTTAGGGATTCTGTATGTATCTATTTTAAGATGTCAGTAATTATGGATTTATACAATTTACCTAACTAAATCACAATTAACAGACTTGAAATTTTATTTCATTTTTTTTTTCATTTTACCATATGGAGACGTGTCGCTTAAAGATTGGTTAACGGAACATCTTCAACTCTATGTAACAATCAAACAATCGGTGTCCGAATTTGGCATCATGGTACTAATAATTGGGAAAATATCTGATATATTAAATGGTCTTTGTAACTGCAGAAAGCTTCGTAGGATGGTAAAGACAGTTACCACTGAGCCTTTTGACACGACAGGACTGAAAATATATTTGCTAAAATAATATCCATTTGATGTAGGTCATGATCATTTACTTGTGCGCAAAATTTCTATTCAAAAGTCAACTCAATTTTTGTTGACTAATCATTCTAATTTTGAAAAATGACCCAAAACTCAATTCTGTTAAACGCTTGTCACTAAAATCAGACTCAGAGTAGAACAAAAATACGATATCAAACCTATTTCTGAGTATATTTGTCAATTATCTTTTGTATTGCTTTCTTTTCTTAGAACCTCAGTTGACCTATGTAAGAAATTATACTATATTGTGTTAGGGGTTGTGAAACTCAGTGCAGGTCCTTTAATACACAAAGAGGACATATATCTACAGGTCTTTGAGACATTGGCTGTACAAATTTTAGCGTCTTTTAGCGCATTTGAAGAAGGAGTAGTAGTTGGTTTGTTTGGGTTGCAAGAATGCTATATTTCAGGTTTTTGTGAGAATATGGCGGCTTTTGTCAACTGCAATTGCTATAGAGGATAAGAAACTTCTTTAACATACAATGATGTAGATATTGCTATACAACTCATGTTATTATTTGCTGACATGAAGTATCAGGCTGGCAAAAGTTTTCGAGTTATTTATTAACATGTATTTATCAGGAGTTATACATAATAATCCGGTTGTTATGTATAACAAAAGCTTATTGAATATGCTGTTTTTATGAAGGATTATGTACCTTAAGCTTGTTGTATGTATCAAAACAATCTTATTGAATTATGTCTAACTTATCAAGAGTCATTAATGAATAATTTTGTATGAATGAAAAGTTATTTATTGTTGTATTTATAAAGAGTTATTATGTTAAACATTTTTTACTTATGACGGGTTATTCACAAATCATCAAGTCTGCTACCTATGTAAAACATTTTAAAAACCTCATAATTAAGATGGAATCGCGGTATTGACATATACAAATTAAAAGCCTCGTGTATGTAACATTTTTGTATTAAGAGTTATTTCATCAATCAAGCTATATCCTTGAGTATTTCATAATCATTTTGAATGTATAAAGAGTTATTCATGAATTGTGTTGTTTAATTATGTAAAGAGTTATTCATAAATCATATTGTATTTATGAGTTATTCATGAATTATGCTGCAAAGCATTCCATGAACCAGATTGATTTCATCAAAAAAGTATTTATCTGCTTCAATAAAGAATCAGCTATTAACATAACTGCGCTCATTAATAGAGCAGGTTTTGTTATAAATATTTCTATTCAATACATTAACATTCTCATCAGTAATCTACGCATTTTTACTGATGCGCAAAGAGTATCAAAATACTGTATTGTACTATCTATAAATATGGTTAAATACAAAACAAAGCGATTTTGTCACTTTGTATTATTACGAATATCAAATATCTACTTTGCTTGACACAGTCACACAATAATGGCAAAGTTATTTTAAGGTTCAACATTGAATATTCATTACAAGTCATCTAACTTTTGTATTTGGTCGCTAATAGCGAGACGTAAATCTCGTGATCCATTTCGTTAAATAAATACCGTCTGCTTTAAATATATGTCGTCTGTTTCGGTGTTTATTTTTGTTCTACCTGGGAACCTCTATTTGATCTCGCTGTTTAAAAACAGAGTTGATATTTACATGTGAAATATGAGGTTTCTGCTTTGACACCTTTAGAATTATATACCCACTCACTCGCCACACACACAAAAAAATGTTTGCTTTTTGTATTATTAGACTGTTCAGAATAATGCGTTTGATGAATGTGCACTATATAATATTGTTGGAATATAAAGAACAAAATAATAAAATACCATATAAAAAGCCAGTTAAAAAACAACAACAAAAATCCTGTCAAATTGTGACTTAAGTTTCTATCAGTTTCCTGTTATTTTTATACGCACTCATTCATTTACTCATTCATAAAAGTCCTTTCATTTAAAAGTGTTTACTATATAACGTTAACCGTTGTTGAAGTAGCATATAGTAGTCAAATGTTCAATATGTTTTATGAATAAAAACTTTATTGAAAATTTTAACGAAACATAATTAAAAAAATACAAATGAATTTTCGTCTTCTTAATAATATTTCCAACGTTTAAATTAGTGCAATTAATAACTATTTTATGCATACCAATCATGTTTATTATGTAACGTAACCATAAGATGTTGATAAGATTTGAGTTTGCGTTTATGAATAAATTTAAATCTTAAAGAAATGAAGTAAAAGGTTTGACGTAACCAGGAAGTAAACCTGAATCAAATTTTACAGTGACTAATAAAGGGAGGCAACACAATGACGTTATCAGTTTTATATTTGATGAGTTATCCATTGACTTTGTTCAATTACTAGGTAGGGTAGATTGCATGAATATACATTAAGTACTGATTTGCTTATCCGTTGTATTTAAAATCAGGAACAAGCTACAAAAGTAAAAATAGCACACACATAATTATAATAAACATTACCTGTTGGTTGGTTTAATGCATATTTTTGTTATAAAAATGTAGAAATTTTTGATATACGGATGTGTTATCTGAAGAGTTTGAGTTTCAAATATTGATTTATATGACCAATAATATTCTGTACCAAATATTGTATGTTAAAGTACAATATATACACTATTGTTTTAAATCTTGTGTTTGTAGTTGTGTTTTCAAGTCCCAGAATAAAACTTTCATCTACCTTGCCATAACAGCATATTTAGCTTACCTAATGATGACGTCATGAAGAAGAGCCCATGACGTTGCACGACAAAACAAGAAAAATGACTTAAATCACTAAAAAAGGCATGAAATGAATAAAACATTTGTTTCTTTTGCATGTAAGATTGAAATAAATTTCACTTGTGAACACCAGCTATTACTGTTTTACTCATGGCTACTCCACTAGTAAAAATATTGCATATGGTTTCCACTCAGATAAATATATTTCGATCTTACATGCAAAAACATCAAAATATCCTTTATAAACCACTAAGCCAAACAAACATGTGCACTAGGTATTGATAGACAGGAATCAATATTCAAATATACCTGTACTAAATGCAAATATTGATTCTGATGTTGGTATTTTCATGTCCCCTCTACAGAGTCATTTCTCTGTTCACCAGTCACAAAACTTGTCCGGACTATTCCTCAAATACTACTGATGCAATTTCATCCAAACTGTACAAGTCAGGAATTATCAGTACCAAGCCTAAATGTGCATATCATCGGCATTTTCCGGTCAGAGTTGTGGCCCTTTAATGGTTTTGATTTTTATAGATTGTCTAGACTTTTCCTCCTTTTCCTGTCATGAAAGGTCAACGAAACTTGAAAGGATTGATCTATACATCACTCCCTCGCGCGCTTAAGACGAGTCTTCCGGTTGAATGATTTTTTGGCCCAGTTATGGCCCTTCGATTACTTAAAGGGTGTTTTGTATTGGCAGCTACACAGAAGCTTGTCCGGGCCACCCCTCAGAAACTTCTGGTGCAATTTTATTCAAACTTTAAATGTGCATATCTTCGGCATTTTCCGGTTCAATGATTTATGTCAAGTTATGTAAAGTGTGTCAAGTTTCAATGATTTTATATTTTTGAAATTTAATGATTTTGATTTTTAAAATTTGACAACTCCTTTTATACCGCTAAATCTCCTACAAGTTCAATGAAATTTAACAGGATGTAGTGGTAGCTCAAGTTCTTGCGCAGATAACATGGGTTTTCCAGTTGAATGATTTTTGACTTAGTTAATAGTATGGCCCTTAAAAAAAATCCATTTTGCCCTGTTAATAATTCTTGTGTATCCTGCTCCACAGTAGCTGCAATATACAATTGGCTATCGTGAGGTGACACATTTGTTCACTGACCGCTCTTGTCTAAGAATGGGCACATTATTTCATTAATTAAGCTTACATGAAAGCTAATATGCAAACTTTCGTGAAAGCGGTTTTTTGTCGTTGTCCGCAATTTCTTTTAGTATCTAGTAAACATCTCCCGTTTATATCAACATAATCATAACTTTTTGATTAAACGAATGAAATACTTGCAAGTACTTTTTATTTTACTTCATTTGTATTTGTAAATAAATAAAATTATTATTGACTCGGTGGTTCTACTCAGGTGCACCTGAGGTCTTCCTCCACCAGTAAAGCTATTCAGTACTGATGTCATGAAATAACAATTTCTCACAGTAAATTTCAAACCCAGAATAACTGGGTACACAGCCTGCAGGCGATAATTAAAGTGGGGGCACAATAAAATCATTATTGACTCAATTTCCTGAACTATCCAGTACTGGTGTCATGAAATAACAATTTCTCACAGTAAATATCAAACCAAGAATAACCGGGTACACATACTGCAGGCGACAATTAAAGTGGGGGCACAATAAAATCATTATTGACTCAATTTCCTGGACTATCCAGTACTTGTGTCATGAAATAGTAATTTCTCACAGTAAATCTCAAACCCAGAATAACTGGGTACACGTACTGCAGGTGATAATTTAAGTGGGGGCACAATAAAATCATTATTGACTCAATTTCCTGGACTATCTAGTACTGGTGTAAATACATAATTATAACTAACATAAGAATCTGTTACATAATTTTATTATCAAAAAAAAATTGAAAACAATATTTTATAAGCACTGAACATTAATTAGTTAACAATGGAATATGTTGTTAACATATTCCAATTGCTTAATTCAGTTCTTACAGCATCATCATTAAAACAAAAATTGACATGATTTGGTTATCTACCTTGGTACATAAATATAGGATATTGAATGAGTAATTTTAGTACTGAATTTATTGTACGAGTTGAATAAAATTATATTATGCGAGACTCTGGCGAGTATAACAATATTTTATGCAACAAGTTCAATAAATTTAGTAATGAATGTACACGAATTTAATATTCTATTTATCACATACCAGAAATAAAGACCGTTTAAAGTGATAAAGAACCATTTTTCATTGACGCGGCTCATAACACAATGATTATATAACGCAAATGACGTTACATCAAAACATATACACGAATGACGTCACATCAAAATATATGCACGGCCGTGCAGTACTATTTTGACGGAGTCGCAAAATCGGCAAAGGATTGTGATAATGTCTAATATTTACAGTATACAAACAACAATATCATATGGTTATATATCTTCGTGAAGTAATATCTAATATTTACAGTATATAAACAGTGACATGATATACTAGTAGTTATCTTACAACTATAGTTATCTCATAAAAATGAGTGATAAATCTTGGCTACCAGTACAGAGCCAGGCCAGCTTGCACATCCCTGAAGTATGACCAGACTCTATACTGTTGGAAGACACACATTTTTTTGTGTTGGGTTCTGCGTCACACCAACACTGTGATGTCATATGGCGAATTTCAAGCTTTTATTATAATGTAAATCATCAAGTGCCCTCCGAGCATTATTGCAGACACAAACTTATACCTAAGTAGAGCCACCGACGTTCTGTTAGCACGCTGGATAGCATTCTTACAAGAAGAATACATAGTCCATGATGGGACTCGAACCCACAGCAGTAGGGGCATATGACACATAGTTTCATTTATAAATACCTACATCTCAATATTGACACGTCTTAAAGGTAGCTGGACAAAGAAGGTTAATAAATTAAGAAGGCTAATATTTTATCATTCTTGAAACATAAAATCCGAAACATATGCCAAAGTACTGGTAAAATATCCCTGACCGCTTTTGGTAAATACCATTCCAAAAATTAAACTGAGATTCCATTAGAAATGTAGGCAAAATAGTCAATAAACAAATTTTACTAAAAAATTCATCATCAATGGTCAATAACTGTGGAAAAAAAACATGCACAAAATCATGGCACAATGCAAACAATTTTATAAATGTTCACTGAAATTTCTGAAGATGTATTGAGTCGAAAGGTTGACAAAATTAATTTACTCAAAAATCAAAACTATACACAAATAGGCAGGGTACAAACAATCCTGTAAATTACATAAATTCCCCGGGGTTTTTGGAGATGAAGCGCTGACAAGCTATTTACTCAAAGATTAACTATAAAAGGCGTTCCCCCACAACGGTTGCCAATGAAAATTCAAGAAAAATGAAAGATACTTTTGCACAGCTTACGGCATAGTGACAAACAATACTGTGAATTTTCATTGAAATCCCCCATCGATTTTGGAGATGAAGTGCGGACAAGATTACAGACGGACAGTGCGATAACTATATGCCGCCCTTAAATTGTCGATTTAAATGTGTTCAATGTTTTAAACATGTATATTATTTTTATGTTTTCAAATGTTTTTTTTATTTCTAATAAGATTATTATCTAAAAAGTTATCACAACTGTTGTCTAATGAAAAAAAAAGATATTTTGATGTCATCATTGGATTGACAAATTGAAAAACTAGAACTGTGTCCAAAGGACACGGATGCCCCCACTGACAACATATATATGGTATATAGTGAAAAAAT
The DNA here is from genome assembly GCF_026571515.1 of Ruditapes philippinarum. NCBI lineage: Eukaryota > Metazoa > Mollusca > Bivalvia > Venerida > Veneridae > Ruditapes > Ruditapes philippinarum. Next base: position 138,054 of record NW_026867369.1, on the reverse strand, counting down.
CAACAAATGGCCATAATTCTGTTAAATTTGGTCGCAGAAAATTCCTTCCTTTACTCCCATCTACGAATTAAGGTTGTTCATCCCTGGAAGTTTAAGCAAAATCTGCCATCCGGTTTAAGAGGAGTTGCGTTAAAAAATTGCTATGTGGTAAATAGTGAAAAAATCAACAAAGGGCCATAATTCTGTTAAATTTGGTAGCAGCAAAAATTCCTTCCTTTACTACCATCTACACATTATGGTTGTTCTAAGCAAAATCTGCCATCCGGTTTAAGAGGAGTTGGGTTCACAAAAATTCTATATAGTATATAGTGAAAATATTAACAAAGGGCCATAAGTCTGTTAAATTTGGTAGCAGCGAAAATTCCTTCCTTTACTATCATCTACACATTAAGGTTGTTCATCCCTGGAAGTTTAAGCAAAATCTGCCATCCGGTTTAAGAGAAGTTGCGTTAAAAAAATTGCTTTATGGTAAATAGTGAAAAAATCAACAAAGAACCATAATTCTGTTAAATTTGGTAGCAGCGAAAATTCCTTCCTTTACTATCATCTACACATTAAGGTTGTTCATCCCTGGAAGTTTAAGCAAAATCTGCCATCCGGTTTAAGAGGAGTTGCGTTAAAAAAATTGCTATATGGTAAATAGTGAAAAAATCAACAAAGGGCCATAATTTTGTTAAATTTGGTAGCAGCAAAAATTCCTTCCTTTACTACCATCTACACATTAAGGTTGTTCTAAGCAAAATCTGCCATCCGGTTTAAGAGGAGTTGAGTTCACAAAATTTCTATATAGTGAAAATATTAACAAAGGGCCTTAAGTCTGTTAAATTTGGTAGCAGCGAAAATTCCTTCCTTTACTATCATCTACACATTAAGGTTGTTCATCCCTGGAAGTTTAAGCAAAATCTGCCATCCGGTTTAAGAGGAGTTGCGTTCACAAGATTTCGTGATGGACACACGGACGGACAGACGGACAAGTGCAACGCTATATGCACCCCACTTTGTGGGGGCAAAACAAAACATGAAAATCAGTAAAACTATGTGTAAAACCATTAAACAGCATGCAATTTTCACAGAAATACACAGTAGCAAGTCATAGCAGACTTAAATTGTTGGCCACTCGGGATAAAATTTTGAAAAAAACAACAACAAAAAAACTGATGCAATGTCGTTCCAATTCATGTGAAAGGGCTTATAACTTAAAAACTCCGAGTCTGTAACATTTTTTTTTCAATTTTGTCTTTTTGTGCGTTCTTTAAGGATTCTGTTTTTCTATATTTTAATCATATGAGAGATATGCATCCATACAAATTTAAGCTGTTCTATTTCAATAATGATTTGAGTTATTGAACAAAAAAAAATAAAGTATTCATTATTATAAAATGGAGACTTGGCATTCTTGTCAACTGCATAATCATTCAATCGTTTCAAAATAATAAACCTAAAGCTTTGATTTATTAAGTTCTGGATGAAAATTATGCAAACGAGAAACATTACAACAATTCAACATGAAAATTATAACAAAATGACAAAGTATGAAAAATTTCAAAGTGCAAGAACTCAAAACATACAAATGGTAAATAATCATTCTTGCACAATAAACTCCTCCTGAATAACATTTTTTCACATATCTAAAATAAATTTTGTTTTATACAAAGACGACAAACTATAAATGAAACAAATGACACTTTCAAAATAAAATTAACATTGAAGTTTCAAGTCTTTACCTCAAATACATTTTGAGTTCTAAAAAGAAGACAAACTACAAATGACGACAACAAAGGACATTTTTAGAACAAAACTTTTTTTCGAAGTTTCCAGTAGACATCAGTCTCAAATACAATTTAGTGTTATACAAAGAAGACACACTTTGACACTTAAATTCAAAACAATAGGGGCAATAACTAAAAATTATGATGGATACAATTATCATTTTTGTGTACTGCACTCTTTCTCAATGAATTATATCAACCAATGAAGTTTCAAAAAATTATTATTTACAAACTGTATTTCAAAAACATTAGGTATTACGCTCCAGATAAAATTGGGGGCCATTTTTAAAGGGTTAATAAATATAAACATCTGGAGGCTCTACAGTTGCTATAATAATTTCCAGTAAAAGGAAAAATAAGATAATTTATTGAATCCAACCCATAAAATATGATGTTATTATTAGCTAAATATACATATCATTTTTGTGAAAATACAAATATGAGAAATGAATATAAAAGTGTGTGAAGTCAAAAACTCATATATATGTTTAGAACTACTTTTTCAGATGCTTCTCTTTTGCAATGAGTCTTAAGCTAATCAATTATTTACAGAATATATCTGGCTATGTTTCTTTTCAAGACGGTTTAATGGCTGTGATAAATTGTGTATTGAATTCGAACCACTTCATGCACCTATAGATAATCAATGCATGACTGCTCTCCGTACAATTGCAACTGCATGGCAAATAGGTGTATTCGTAAACAACTTTTATTCTTGAAAGAAAACCTAAATAAAAAGGTTATTTTTTTGTGAAATATAGAACATGTTTGCACTTAACATGATAAAATTCTATATATTGCACTCGCCTTTCTGGCTCGTGAAATATATGGAATTACATCATGTTTTGTGAAAAAAAAATACAAATATTTCACTCAAACGAAAACAAAATCCTCTTAATATTTAACATTCTATACAGATATTAACAGACATTTATATAATAAGCATATCTATATAAACGAATCCCAATAAAAAATCCATTCAACTCTTTAAAGCTGCATGTCTCCAGATGAGCTAAAATATTTCAATAAAATAAAATTTGAAAATAATATTGTACTAGGATTTAAAGAAAAGTAAAAATATATAGGATTTAATCAATAATCTACATGTTTTGTATGATTAATGACTTATTTAAACACAGAATGTTACATCAACATACTTCTTCGTTACTAACTTACATGTAAGGAGGGGCATTACAATATAGTTCTTTTTGGCAATTTACATGGTGATTATAGGCACTGTTTGCAATGTGTCAATTACTTTTTTCAACTCACAATATTTAACTTTTAAATACAATTTTAAAATTTTCATGAAAAAAGCATGAATCTAAAAGTAACTGCTTGAAATGCATGCTATTCGTATCATATCTAGCCATTATAGATATAGTGTACAATTTAGAATAAAAAAACGTGCAATTTGATATTGCTTTTGTTCAGAAGTGCAATATGTATTGTCATTAAAATGCTCAAGTCTGCTAATATTGTTTTCAAATTTATCACAAAATTGTACAATATTCTAAAGTAGTCCTTATCTACGAGACATTCAGCTTTAAAGTGACATCACTCCACAAACAATGACTATTTACAAATAAAATAAACATACACTAGCAAAAAATAAAACAATGGTAACTCAAATATACAGTTTAATGAAATATTACTGTATGCTGGAAACATCACTATTCATTGGATAATCATGACGTTTATATACACTATTTACACCTCTCTGTCAATTTATGAACTATTTGTTCTTCTGTAATGAGGGACTTTTGCTGTAATATAAATTCATTATAAGACTACTTATAGGTTATATGGTCATATTTAAACAGTTGTAAGCAACAAATTTTTAGATGTCGTTTAAAGTAAAAGTTTACGGACGGACGCCGGACGAAAAGCGATCACAAAAGCTCACCATGTCACTTTGTGACAGGTGAGCTAAAAATGTTACTTAAACGTTATTCAGAAATTGAATTATTAAAAAAAGAGCGAAACTGTTAAAAAGCAAATCTGTAAATATCATGCACAATTCAAAATCTGTTTACAAAACTATACATTTGTAATACCCATAATGCTAATAAAAAAAACACTACGCTATACTTACAAGGCACATTATGCCTCAGAAAATAAATATTCTCCAGAAAAGTCAAGCATTTCTTTAATAATGTTTTAATAATGTTTCAAAAGCATGTTAGATGTTTAACAAGTGAAAATAGCACTGAACCTGCAGTAATATGTAATAAAGGTAATAAATTGTAAACAAGAAATGTCAAACGACACCCCTTTTCTAGCCATCGACTTGGTAATTTTGTTACAGCCTTCAAACTTGCCATAAATGGGCCATAAATGGGTACATGGAAGTGTTCAATAATGGAAAAAAGAAAAATAATGAAGACTTTGTGATAAATAGTTTTCGAGATAATGAGACATTTAAGGCCCCTTTGACCTTAATGTTTAACTAGTGACCCAAAATCAATAGGGATCATCTAATAGTTATGACCAATAAATAATAGAAAAAGGAATACTTTTTGATAACTAGCTTTCAAGATATTCAAGAACCCAGTGACCTTGACATTCGACCTAGGGACCACAAAATCTATAGGGGCCACTTACTAGTTAGGACCATTCCGTATATGAAATATGAAGACTTTGTGATAAATAGTTTTCAAGAAAAGTAAGCGGAAACCATTCTGACATTTAGGGCACTGTGACCTTTGATCTAGTGACCCCAAAAGCAATACGGAGCATCTGTTGGTTATGACCAATCACTAAGTGAAATGAAGACTTTGTGATAATTATCTTTCAAGATAATGAGCTGAAATCCTCTACCATTCAAATACCATGTGACCTTGACCTTTGACGTTATGACTCAAAAATCAATAGGGGTCATCTACTATTTATAACCAATCAATATGTGAAATATGAACAGGATAATAAGCGGAAATCATATAACCATTCAAAGCCCCTGTGACCTTTGACCTAGTGACCCCAAAATCAATAAGGGTCATTTCCTAGTTATGACCAATCAATATGTGAAATATGAAGATTTTGTGATGAATTGTAACCAATATAATGACCGGAAAACTATTCTGACATTTAAAGCCACTGTGACTTTGGCCTTTGACGTAGTGAACCCAAAATCAATAGGGGTCATCTACTTCAAGATTATCAGCGGGAAACCATTTTGACATTCAAGAGACCTGTGACCTTGACCTTTGATCTAGTGACCCCAAAATCAATAAGGGTCATTTCCTACCCAATCACTATGTGAAATATGACGATTTTTTTATGAATACTTTTCAAGAAAAGCCGCGAAAACCATTTTGACATTTAAAGCCCCTTTGACCTTAATCTTTGACCTAGTGACCCTAAAATCAATAGGGGTCATCTACTAGTTATGTCCAATCACTATATGAAATATGAAGACTTTGTCAAGATTATCAGCGGAAACCATGTGGTCTACCGGCGGAAAGGCCAACAGACAGACTGACATTAGCAAAACAATATACCCCCTCTTCTTCGAAGGGGGGCATAACAAATTCACTTTAATGACATAAAAACAGTATTATTAAATTATGTATATGGCAAAAGGGTTCATTTTTGTCAAAATTTAAATAAAACTGACATTTAATTTCTGAAGCATAATGGGCCTTTAACAAAAAATTACTTAACAATTTTTGTGATATAATATCATTCTAAAATTGCATAAACAAATTTATACATGTACTGTATATCTAATTAATAAATTAAATTAAAGACCTTTTTTTACATAAAAGATTTTTTCGAAGGAATACTGAAATATTTGACAGTGGTCTTGGTGTAATTGTTATTGAGATTCAAATTCTAATTGTACAAAACAGATACAAAATGACTGTGTAATGCAAAGGTTTTCTATTTTGTTTCCTTCCATTAAGCCAGGAACCAGAAAGTTATTCAATGTATTGACAAGTAATGGTGGTTTAGGGATTTTTCTGCAGCTGTTAATCACATATTTATTTGACATATTGTCCACCGAACAGCCAGGTATCAGGTGTGAAATCATAAGATTGAACTATTTAAAAACTTTGTCGTTCAGAACATCCCGCTGATAATCATCCGGAGATTGATAGATAAAAAGCCAAACAGATGTGATTGTCCTCATTGTCCCTGTAGATTTATTATAGCTGATTTTCTGAAATAAAGGAAAGCAAGAAGTCACAATTATAACATCATGTAGCAGGAATTTCCTATTCTAACACTAATAACAGTATTTTTTCTTGTCTATTTTCAAGCTAACCAATCCAAATTTCTTAAATTGACTTGTCAATCATTCAATTTGGACAGAACCATTCACCATACATGTATTATGAAAAACATTGAAATATTAATGTACATGCAGGCTGAATATGTTTCCGCCAGGAGGCTTAAAGTTAATGAGCCGGTCCAGAGTGTAAACAAGTAGATTTCAAATGAAAAAAAAAAAAAAAAAAAAAAAAAGAGCCGCGTCACGACTAAACCAACGTAATGCGCAGGCTGGTCGCAAATTCACTATGTTTGTTTTGTCATGACACGGCTCAAATGTTATTGTAATTTAAGTAAGATCTGCAAACACATCCGATATAATATTGTGATTTGCGACTGATTGTATTCTTTGACATAAAAGAAATGAATGTATTGTTGATACTTTTCTGTCAATCAATTACCGATACAGGATTGAAATAAATCGATACATTTGCCTTATAAATGAAAGGTTTTAAAATGATAAAATTAGCAAAGAATATAAACATTAAAATGGGCATGTCTAAAACTATTCCGGCGGTAACCGTCACTACTTGATTAACTTTAATTATTTTGTTAATTTGAGGGCTTTTATTTGAACAAATTTGGTTGACACTCACAAGATGATATTTCATGCTAGTATCGAAACATTAGCTCTTAAGTTTTTTAAAAGAAGATTTTTTAAGATTTTACTATAAATATATAAGAAAAATCATTGACCCCTGGGGCGGGCCAATTTTACCCAAGGGCCCTTATTTGAAATAACTTGGTAGACACCCATTAAATGATGTTTCGTGCAAAATATCTTTGCTCTAGTTCCTTGGGGTTTATACAAGAAGTTTTTAAAGTTTTTACCATATACATAAAGGGAAAAGCAATGATGCCCTGGGCTGCGGCCAATTTTTATTTAAACAAACTTGGTAGACACCCACTAGAAGATATGTCGTGCTTTATATCTAAGCTCTAGCTATTTGGGTTTTTCAAAAAGAAGATTTTTTACATTTTTACTATATACAAATAAGGAAAATCAATGGGGCCAAGTTTTTCCTTAGGTTTTTTATTTGAACAAACTTGGTACACACCCACTAGAAGATGTTTCATGCTTTAATATCTAAAATCTAGCTATTTGGGTTTAAAAGAAGATTTTTAAGTTTTTACTATATACAAATAAGGAAATCAATGACCCCCAGGGCGGGGCAATCAATGACCCCCAGGGCGGGGCAATTTTGACCCCAGGGCATTTATTTTAACCGGACGGACGACAAATGAATGAACGACGGACGAAAAGCGATCACAAAAGTCTACCATATCACTTTGTGACAGGTGAGCTAAAAAGTTAAAGCCATACAATATATATATATACACACTTGAAGTTTATACCTTATTAATAAGAAAAAAAGAACTGATGGTAAAGAAATTAATACTGCACAATGACTTTAATTTGAAATCTATATACCGACTTAGATGAACCCAACTTTGGGATGATTAGGACTAGGATAACTCTTGATAAAATTTGTAAGTCCATTAATAGTCCCCCGAGATCAACGAAAAAATGGGATAATCAGTATGCATTGAATTTTCAGTACAAATAAAATTTAATACTTGGGGACAGTCATATATGGAAATCTGACCATTAAAAGGGTAAAAAAAAAAAAAAAACTATGGATACATTTTACTCGACATTCAAAATTTTCATTTATATTTATATTTAATATTAAATAGTAACGATATAATCGTGAAAATGCTTTTTAACAAAGGCCCCCTTATCCCTTTAGGATTGGGGAATTTGCATTTTATCTTTGCAATTTTTCACTAGATTTTCTCCCAAAATTCTATTGTACAAATAGTTTGTAAAGCATTAAAAGTCTCCACTGGGAGCCAATTATCATGCTGTCAGGTCAATTTTTTACAAATTTCTTTTGACCAGTACCCCCCTACTGGCATTGTATAGAAATCATCTACTAGCCCAGACAAATGCTTCTGGTATAGTTTATAGCCAATGGCCTATTAGTTGTCAAGTAATTCAGGTTGGAATCTGTTTTGAAATACAATATAAATATGATCTTGACCTTTGATCCATTGACCCCAAAATCAATAGGAATCATCTACTGGCCAAAACCAAAGCAGTTGTGAACATTTAGGACCAGGGACCCATTGGATGTCAAGTTATTGATCGTAAAAGTAAACGATTTTGACATTCAATGTGAGCTTGAACTCTAACCTAAAAACAATTGGGGTCATCTGTATGTCATAACTAATCTCCATACCAAGTTAGCAGCGTTCTTAAGTTATTGACTGGAAACGGATTTGACTACGACCAACTGGCAGAAGAACCAACTGATTGATAAGTGTGATGCAATAAATCACTTAGTGCAATGTACCCCACTTCTTCTAAGTGAGCATAACTATGTTAAAGGCACATTATGCCTCAGAAAGGAAAAAAAATCTTTAGATAGGGAAAACATGGGTTTGTTACTGCTAACAGTTTAAAAACTTGTTTTACCTGACGAAAGTAGTGTTGAATGTGAAATAAAATGTCCAAAAAGTAGCAATTAAATGTAAACAAAGTAGTATTTTGACTTCCATAATAAATACTATATCAGTTTAATTGTTCTCAATGCCAAAAATAACAAGAATCAAAAGGTGATTAAGGTCATTGGCTAATGGGTAACTTGTGGAAAATTTTAACTGAACAATAGAAATAGACAGCTATTTAGAATTTAAAATAAAAGCATATCGGGGCATAATGGACATTTAATTTGCATCAACAGTTTATAAGGCTGTCCATCAAAAAGATATTTGAAAAGTCTTACCAAGACAAGAGGATGTTTTTAAAATACATCTCTACAAATTGATCTATCATCACACAATGCTCCATATAAAATGTCACGGGAGATTCTGCACACCAAAAAATCGAAAATTTTGATCCAAGGCCACTGAAACAAGAAATAACACATATTGTATAAATTGAAAAAAAAATGATGAAATTTTACAATTCTTATATAGTTCAACATTTTACTTACAAGTACGTGTGTGGTATACTAATTTCCATGAAAAATAAGTAATATTACAGGCCGGTAAGAAATGTAACGTCATGATTTAAAACTCTTGCCTGCTTGAACAAATATCGCAAACACATATAATTAAACAAGAGAAGGGATAATGTCCAAGTATGAGGACAATCAATTTAGAAACAAGAGATATTGTTAGGACAGCATGCTCGATTATTCTCAGTGCTTGATTGTTGAGAGAGCCTTGATAATTTATTAAAAATAATATTTTTATTTTAAAGTTTAAAAAGGGCTGAAACATTTTTCAAATCCATGCCTTGGAGAGTGACCTATTATGATCTCAAACATGTGTATAAAATTTCAACTCGTTTCAAAGCCATATTGTCAGTGGACTTCACATATAGATTTGAGGTGGTATACAAACTTTAATGTAAATTTTAAGTCGAAAAAGGGGCATAATTCTGTCAAAATTCTAGATAGAGTTACCACCCCCTTTCTTCCGGTTAAAGACATGATGGTAAACAAGTCTGCACAGTTTGAAAGCCACATGTCGATTGACTTTGAACATATTTGAGGTGGTACGCAAACTCTAACATAAATTCTAAGTTAAATTAAGGCCGAAAATCTAATGAAATGCTTGATAGAGTTACCTCCTCCTGTCTACACGTTGGGGACAATATGTTGAATAAGTATGCAAAGTTTCAAAGCCATATGTTCATGGACTGTGAAAATATTTGAGGTGGTACACCAACTTTAACATAAAATCAAAGTAAAAAAAGGGGCATAATTCTGTCAAAATGCTTGATAGAGTTACCTCTTTCTGTTTACAGGTTAGGATCATGATGGTAAACAAGTGTGCAAAGTTTCAAAGAAATATGTTGATGGACCTAGAAAATATTTGAGGTGGTACGCAAACTTTAACATAAATTTTAAGTAAATAAAGGGATATAATTCGGTCAAAATACTTGATAAAGTTACCTCCTTCTGTGTACAGGTTGAGGCAAAATGGTGAACAAGTGTGCAAAGTTTCAAAGCCATATATTGATGGACTTTGAAAATATTTGAGGTGATACGCAAATTTTAATGTATGAATTCTAAGTCGAAAAAGGAACGTAATTCTGTCAAAATGCTTGATATAGTTACCTCCTTCTGTCTACATGTTGGGGACATAATGGTGAACAAGTCTGCAAAAATTCAAAGCAATATGTCAATGGACTTTGAAAATATTTGAGGTGGTAAGCAAACTATAACGTAAAATCTAAGTCGAAAAAAGGGCACAATTAAATTATTCTGTTAAAATTCTTGATAGAGTTACCTCCTCCTGTCTACAGGTTGGGGGTATGATGATGAACAAGTCTGCAAAGTTTCAAAACCATATTTCAATAGACTTTGAAAATATTTGAGGTAGAATTTATTTTACAATTGTTCCTATATTCATGTGTCTTTAATGACTAAGTTATTTTAGCTATAAAATCTATTTTAATAAAAATCAAAAATTTATGGAAAATATCAAAAGTTTAATTTTATTTTTATTGATTATTTATTTAATAAAAAGAAAATCTTAAAATATAATAAAATTTGAATAATCTAGTTCAATACTTAGATATATTTAAAATAAAATAATATAAAATAAATAATTCAATAAAAAATCTCTTACCTGTGAAATATTTCCAAATCCTAATTCCAAGTTAAATCCATTAAGTTCCGGTATAAAGCTTCTTTGAATTATTTCCCCTCTTAAAACGTTTTTATTAATTTATTTATAAACAACTGTCACTTAATTAAACCTTTAAACAGAAATAAATGTTTGTAAATTAAATGACCAAACTATCGATACATGTATAACGTTTACAAACGAAGTCGCCATTTTGTTTTTAAGTGTCCATTTTAAAATTATTTTCAATTAAAATTATTGAAGTCATTTCTTCAGTTTATTTAACCATGTGTGTCCTTGTTTATTCTTCACTTGGTTTTATTGTTTTGAACTCAAATGTCTCCAGCCAATAGCCGAACTCGTCTTGTATCACATGAAACGTTTGTGATATCCGAATATTTTCTATAAAACGTTCATATTCTGCTCTCGGTTTAATGACGTCCATCTTTACTGTAACTGACTGCGGCAGATTTTTCAGCACGGTAATAAAGTTCTGTAAACTTTCTGCAGACATGTTTATATACTTCAAGTCCACACATTCAATATTCAACATGTCACATGACAGTAACAATGAACTTTTATCATGTAGGTTGATGTTCGACAACTTAACATTAACTAATGACGGTGTTGATATATTTAATTGTAGTAACCCAGGTAACTTGTACAAGTATAACTTTGATAGAAATGAATGTTGAGACAAGTGTAAGTTCAATCTCTCACAATCATTGGGGCCATCTTCTTTACAGGCTAACTGCGCCAATGTATAAAAACCATACTTGTTATGTTCTTTACAGTCTAAGTCCCTCAATGTTAACTCTTTCATTGATTTTTGAGCGGAGATAAAATTGAAAAATGTGTCCAGTATTTTGTCAGATAACGTGGAGTTATCCATATATAAATATTGTATGTTTTGACATCGCGCCAAATTTGCACTCAGATTTTCTTCATCATTTACCCATGTAACTTCCCTCAAAGTAACGTACTGTAAACTGGGAAACAATATCCGGGTTATCTCAGCCTCCTCGTCGTAGTCACCATAGTAAAGTTTCTGTATATGAATGAGATCTGTGATAGAGAATAAATCTATAATGTCACGTAAACTGCTGGAAGTATACCAGCTGATGTTTATATAAAGTGATTTTATGTTGGTTTTATTTTGTCTGAACAAACGTTGTAACTGCCTACTGTACACGGTGCCGTCGTGGTCAATGAAGAAATCTTGTAAACATAATTGAATATTTTCACTAAAAGGCATTTCTTGTAAACACGACATGAACATTTCCTGTATGTTATACAATGGAGTATTGTACACTATCTCGTCACCTGTCCTAGTTCTATAGTCGCGTGTATTCTCGTCTTCATTTATCACAGACATCAAATCATTGGATATTTCACACATCCGGTCAGCATTCATTTTACTTATAAATTCACAAATTTTTGACATGTCCAGAATGTCTTGAACATTTCTACATTTGTCTACAACAGTTTTCTGAGCGCCACTTTGAGAACTTATAAATATTGCAGCAAAGAATTCCTGAACTGTTTTGTGGGAAAATGACACTTTACTAAACTTTTTTGTAAATGTTTTAGATGTACTTTCTGACAACATTCCTGAGTGAAGGGTGAATTTCATATCGTCTGTTGAGAGATATTTTTTAGCAACTGATCCATCAAATACCAGCGTGTTTTCTCTTGTTTCATTGAATAATGTATAATAAGCTAATTTCCCCAAACACATAAGGAGTGGGTAGTATTTTGCACAGTTTTCATAGTCAGCAAGGTATTCTCTGATGTCACTTTCAGGAAGAGTACACAATTTTTGAAGATCTCCATGCTTCTGAATCGTTCTTGATAAGAGCAGCTCTACTATGTTTAAATAGAGTTCACATTTTGAATTTCCTATATGAACACCGTCACACCATAAACATATTGTATATATCAAAAGTAGAGGCACAGAAGTAAGTTCACCGTTTTGTCTACTCTGGATTCCTGATATGAACTCTCTGACATAACTTTGTAATGCATCCTTATCTGGGTGAGATTTCAATCTTTGTAATATCCTTTCTGTAAGTGTGACTGCTGAGTTGTAACTTAGTTTTGTAAGTTCTACCTTTTTCCCAATTTGACACGAATTTAAGTTCAAAACTCCTAATTTCCATGGTCGCGTAGTGGTCAGTATTGTACACTTTTCTCGGTCATTCCTATGGGGGATTGATCGCGGCGATCTGTGACATTCCTTTTCGGGGTGGGTCCATTCATCTAGTCCATCAAGTATTACGAGGCATTTCTCGTTTTTCAAAACTTTAAGGAGAAAATCCTTGGAAGGCTTTTCTTCTAGACCCAAATCTGAAACAATCTTTTCAAATATGAGATCATCTATAGAACATAAATTGTTCGAATCTCGCAGTAAGACAAGAAATAAGAAATCAAATCCCTGCATACAGTCTATATCATCGTTTTCAAAAGATTGAGTCATGTCTTCATCTGGAAAATGAGCTTGACACCACGTGATCGCAAGATAGTTTGAAAATGCAGTTTTTCCGAGACCAGCATCAGCAATAACGTGTATTTCTCGGTTAGCTTGTTTTCCGAATTTAAACATCTCCAATAATGAAATGACTTTAGTTTTTTCATCATTTCTCGTCGGTGCTGAGATTATTAAGTTCAATTTAGGTCTTATGTAGAAAGAAGCCAAAGGCGTGTCATTTTCTTCGAAAAGGGGCGACAGGAAAACTTTACTGTGTCTCGTTTTGTAGAATTCACTCAAACCATCTTTGAGCTCTGAAAAATGAAATGTAAACTGTTAATGACTCAGGAATATAAACTAATAATAAACATATTATACAGAGTTGAACTTTATACTTTTATGTTACTTAAAAAAATATGTTATATATTTATCAATGTGAATAGAGTAACAATTTACAGTACTTATGTTACACGGATTCAAAGTGTGTGCCTAATTGATAAATATCCATTTATTTGGTTATGTGCTCTATTCTGCATATTTGTACTGAGATAAATGAAAGGGTCAGAATTTTATAACTTACATAGAAACTAGACATAGTCGCCACGCCAAATGCAATCATTCAATGGAAAGGGACAATTGCCTTAAAAAGCCATAACTACTAACTATGTAGGTGATGTAAAAAAACAACAACACACACGCTATCATGTCCACAATTTCCATACTAGAGAACAGATTTTATCCATTTGTTTGGATATATGTTCGTCTAAGTATATTTGTACTGAGATAATCGAATAGGTTATCATGGTTTAAGTCGCTAAAAATATAAAAGTTTACTTTTTCACATAGATCAACATGAGCACTTAAAACAGCAATATAAATAATATATAACTAAGAAATATGCAAGAAATACATTGAAAATTGTATGTTGTGCTATTTTCAGTCCTATGTGAGTGAAAAGCAATTTTTGGACATTTTTCACTATTATAATAATTATCCTGAAAAAAACGGAGCGAGCTAATGATCTGAAACTTCGCACATAAGTTATTAGTGTAGATCTTCATCAAATGGAGTAATAATCCCAGTCCCGTCATGTCAAAAAACCTCAGTGGAGTCCCTTTAATACTATAAAATAGTTTTGAAATAAAACAAACATCTTATTAATTATTAAAATCAGTTATGAATCTGGCATTTTAGAATTGTGAAGAGACCTTTTATAAATTATGAAGAGGCGTTTTTTGTGTCGCCTCTACGGAGTAGTGGCGACATATAGGGATCACTTTTCCGTCGTCTGTCTGTCCGTCTGTCTGTCTGTCCGTCCGTCCGTCACAAAACTTGTCCGGACTACTCCTCATAAACTACTGGTGCAATTTCATCCAAACTTTACAGGAATGATCAGTACCAAGTCTAGTTGTGCATATTCTCAGGATTTTCCGGTTCAATGATTTTTGTCAGAGTTATGGCCCTTTAATAATTTTTATTTTTAAAGTTTGTCCGGACTACTTCTCTTATACCACTAATGCAATTTCAATGAAACTTTACAGGATTGATCTGTAGCTCAAGTCCTTGCGCATATTGCACGGGTTTTCCGGTTGAATGATTTTTGGCCGAGTTATGGCCCTTTGATAAAAAGGTTTCTTTTTCTTTGTGTTGCCAGATACACAAAAGCTTGTCCGGACTACTCTTCATAAACTACTGGTGCAATTTCATCCAAACTTTACAGGAATGATCAGTACCAAGTCTAGTTGTGCATATTCTCAGGATTTTCCGGTTCAATGATTTTTGTCAGAGTTATGGCCCTTTAATAATTTTTAATTTTAAAGTTTGTCCGGACTTCTTCTCTTATACCACTAATGCAATTTCATGAAACTTTACAGGATTGATCTGTAGCTCAAGTCCTTGCGCATATTGCACGGGTTTTCCGGTTGAATGATTTTTGGCCGAGTTATGGCCCTTTGATAAAAAGGTTTCTTTTTCTGTGTGTTGCCAGATACACAAAAGCTTGTCCGGACTACTCCTCATAAACTACTGGTGCAATTTCATCCAAACTTTACAGGAATGATCAGTACCA
The DNA here is from genome assembly GCF_026571515.1 of Ruditapes philippinarum. Classification (NCBI taxonomy): domain Eukaryota; kingdom Metazoa; phylum Mollusca; class Bivalvia; order Venerida; family Veneridae; genus Ruditapes; species Ruditapes philippinarum. The sequence goes on along the minus strand of NW_026867369.1, from coordinate 122,837 downwards.
AGTCTAGTTGTGCATATTGTCAGCATTTTCCAGTTCAATGATTTTTGTTTGAGTTATGGCCCTTTAATAATTTTTATTTTTAAAGTTTGTCCAGACTACTTCTCTTATACCACTAATGCAATTTCAATGAAACTTTACAGGATTGATCTGTAGCTCAAGTCCTTGCCCATATTGCACGGGTTTTCCGGTTGAATGATTTTTGGCCGAGTTATGGCCCTTTGATAAAAAGGTGTTTTTTTCTGTGTGTTGCCAGATACGCAAAAGCTTGTCCGGACTACTCCTCATAAACAACTGGTGCAATTTTATCCAAACTTTACAGGAATGATCAGTACAAAGTCTAGTTGTGCACTGTCCGTCTGTCTGTCCGTCTGTCACAAAATTTGTCCCAACATGAAATTTGCCATCATGAGGCGACACATGTGATTACTGATCGCTCTTGTTGTAAATGATATATGGTGTTTAAGGTCCTGAATATTACATTAAATTGATATTTACTATTTTAGCTAATTCTATTTTGATTGTCAAGCTGATATTAATTATATTTCAAAAGATTGGATGTTTAGGATAAAATATTTAAAAAAAACCTGCCAAACATATAAATTGCTACACTTTCTTTATAGATTGAACATGACGGATATTTATAGATATTCATGAGGGTCACGGACGGTGTCGTTTATTATAAATTTGAAAACACATGTGACAAAATGTAAAATTATTTAAATTTTACCTGAACACTCACAATTTACTTTTGGTTGGCCATTATGTCACTTTAAGAGATTAAGTTACCTTATATAAACAGTGAAAAACAAAATACCCCATATATCTTATGTCAAAGGGGTACAACTTGATATATAACCTGTAATATATGTATTTGTTATGAATATATTAATAAAATTGCTGATACTAAAATTGCATACGTTTGCCACAACTGGTTACTGCACTCCTAGTACTTACGTAATACCTGTTGTTGACAGACAACTATCGTTCCTAAATGTGCAAAGGTTAAGTTGGTTTATACAGAATTTATTTTAGTATGATTTTTAAGGAAGTTTTAAGCTTAAAGACATAAGCTTTGGAATCAACTAGTAGTGAGCAACGAGTGTAACGTTTCTTGATCAAGGAAACAATCACTTGCCCTGATACGGTTTGAACCCATGCGGCTGATTATTAGGTTTAAAAAAAATTAGTCCGACGCGTTAACCACTCGGATATGCCGCCACTTAAAGATGTCATCATTTTGATATAGTAGTTGTTTTACACACCAACAGAATATATAACGACCCAAATATTCAATGTACAATAATCTTAACATATGAATAACCACCATAAACATATTTGTGTTTCAATACATTACTATTTTCACTAAAAGTAATTGATCAATTTACGAAAGTTGTTACATTCTACAGATTCTAATTTACATTTTTATCAAATCAAAGGATGAAAAATTCAAATTTAATTCTTATTCCTATGTCTTCAACACACTACAATACAAGGGCATTCTGACGGTACAAATTCAGCTTATAAAATTAATGCTCTAAACTGAAACAAGTTTTTCACAACGCATTGACAAAGAAAATGTTTCAAAAGAAATACCTTACTGGTTTCTCAAACAAATTCATCATATCATTGTTTTAGCGTACCCATTTATATACTGCGATATGACGTTTAATGTAAACAAAACTGTTAAAAAGCGAGAACAAGCATTGTTGAGGAATTATTTTCCGGACAAGCATCAAAAAGAGAAATAACAGTGACGGACAGACAGACAGATGGCCACTATATACTATTCTTTCGGAAAACATAAAAATCTTGTGTTATTTACCCGCTTTTCCCCGCACATCCCCACTCGTTGGGGCCTAAGTTACGATATGTCCGAACTTTTCCAACAGATTATAATTAGTCAATAAATAGCGCGTCTGCAATTATTTTTTTTGCATGGAAAAGGTAAAATTATTATGCATTTTAGTTCATTTTATTATTAAAAAGAAGACAAACCAGCAAAGAAATCCTTACCAAAATTTGCAGAAAGAACCAAGACAAGTATCAAATCCATATTTTACAGCTCTCGTCTGGAGTTTTTTATGAACTGGATGAACTGCAACAAACACAATTTAATTGCTATTTCATGTGGAGAGGCAGCTCGCGAGCAATTATGAAATGACATATGTCATTGAATCTATTTTAAGCTTTTAGAAATTAAATGGCGCGAAAAAAGTTTAAAGGCCATCGCATTAATGAAAACTGACGGAAAAATAAAACTCGGTTAAGTTCTCCTGATTTTCCCAGCGGTGTCAAAAATAATGAAGTTTGAATGAGTTGCTAAATAATTTAATACAATTATTGACTACTGAGCTGTTGAATATAATATCATGTCCCTTAAGAGAGGCTTTAAAATGTTGTTAAACATCAAGAATAATTAGAATTCAGAAATACTTTTCCTCGCTGTGCCAATTTTCGACCTTAAATCGTGATTCGGTCGTACAGGGACACGTTCAAGGCCAAAGATGGATACTTCATTTCATCATTTATAGCGCAGACATCAACATCCGGTCGAAAATATAATTGACAAAAGCGCACGCCGATTTCCAGGCACACCTACGTACTGACTGTAGATTCTAAAATTGATTAATTTTACTAATTAAGTCGTTAATTAAGTGTCAATGACACACGTTGATTTAAATGTAATTTAATGAAAATACTAAAAAGCAGTATATGTCTGATTTTAGTTTATGTGTGGTCACTATTAAACTTTTATCTGTAGCAAAAGTGTAAGATTTGTACATGCATGTATTTCATTGTGAATGTGTTATATTTTCACGAGGGTGATCGAAAGCAGACGACAAATAATGTTCAGGCAGATTTCAAATTTCTAGAAATGGTTATTTCAATGTATTTGTCTACTTACAGACTCAATTATCTATGATCACTAAATTTATCTATGATCACTAAATTTATCTATGATCACTCAATTTATCTATGATCACTCAATTTATCTATGATCACTAAATTTATCTATGATCACTCATTTTATCTATGATCACTCAATTTATCTATGATCACTCAATTTATCTATGATCACTCAATTTATCTATGATCAATAACTTCGTAATCATGAGCCCGACAATTTAAAACATCTTCGGTAATTTACTGTATTTCAAAACGGGGTAATGCAGAACGTTAATTGTGAGATACAATGCTTAAAGAATTAAAGCATTTAATAATTATTTTTGCCAAAGAGGCACTTCTTTTCGGCAGAATCTCATTTTGATCATTTTCTTATTGTCGATTCTCAGTACATTTGGAATAGGAAAAATGTACCTATTTCATTTATGTCACATTATGCCTCATAAATGAATACATGTAGTCATTTCCTTCTGTTGTAACAATGGATTTAGAACATTTATGTGCTTATCACCTAATGAAAGTAACACTGAATACACTGAAAATGAACTTATTCGTGATAAAGATAGCAAATGTAAACAAAGTTAAATATCTATACTTTCATACAAAACACAAGATAACTATAAGTGAAGTAACTGCTAAAATGCAAAAAAAAAACACCACAAAAACGGCTCAGGTATAGGGCCAATTTATTTTTTTTTTAGGAATTATAAAGGGCACTAAAAATAGGGCGTTCTTTTAGCCTTAATGGGCCTTTAAGCGTTTTGCTGAAATGCCAGACCGATAAATTACGTTTGGTTATAAAAACCTTCCAAAAAGCTCTCCAATACTTAAACATAGTTGCACTTTCGAATAAAGGAAATTGAATTTTCATCAGTGGTATAACAGGAGTAGTCTGGACATATTTTAAAATTAGGATCAGGATGGGCAAAAACTTTTTGCACAAGTACTTAAGCTACAAACTAATCCGAAATTGCATAAGTGGTATAATAGGATGATAGTCGGGAGAAACATGTCGTGTACACAAAAGAATTACGCGGAAGACTGTACAAAACGTCACGACAGGCGTAGCTTAATGACGTCACGCCAATTCCTTTGTTTTGTTTGTATAAAATTGTTTGTATTATAAATACTTTTTTTATCCACAAAAATACAAGGGTTTGTGTTTCTCTCTGTTTTCAAAAATATAACAAAAAGCTAATACTTACAACATCATCTGTATAAAACCCTAATTATGTCCCTTTTTTATATACATCAGGACATATATAGAGGATATTGAATTAACTGAATTTAGTGAACGAGCTGGATAAAATTATATTACACGAGCCCCTACTGAACTTACAAGAAATTAATTTTTATTTATCACATACCAAATATAAAGATCGTTTAAAGTGAAACAGACCCCTTTTTATTTGCGCACCTGTACAGTAGATAATGAAATGATAGATGCATGGCCGTGCAAAACCATTTTTACGGAGTCACAAAAGCGACACGGGTATGTGATTATACTCTTTTTTGAATATACCACAAATTATGAAAGGGAGGTAAATGTACAATTTTTTGTGTAAAAATTTATATTAGTTATTCCCTTTCTTATGTCAACGATCGTTAGTTTTCTTTGATACTTCGTTACTTTTTGTTGTTATTGATGTTGTTGTTGTTGTTTTGTTGTTGTTTGTGTTAAGCATTTCTAAAATTCTCCCAATATAAAACCAAATGAATAGTAATTACATTTATAATGTTAAAATATCTTGACAATTCTTAAGCGTTTTTTATAAATATTCAAATGTTTGTAAAATTTTCCGTTTTATCCAACAGTGATTTTATCGCTCAATAACATCACTGTTTGAAGTTTGAATGCGAGGAATTATATCACGAGGGCGTAGCCCGAGTGATATAATGATGCGCATCCGAACGACAAACAGTGATGTTATCAAGCGATAAAATCACCGATTTGGAAATATTATTTCGATTCTAACACGATATCGACCAATTAATGCTGCCGTACCTGATATTAAGCAGAATTGCGCTTGATTTGTTTCCGTACTTATTTTCAGCGCTTCGGATTTTTTAATGGTTACGTCATAGTAACTTCAACTTAAACTTCAAGATCAAATGTTTTTTGTTTTTGCTGATTTTTGCAAATGGTGACTGTAATTTTGTAATTTGAATGTATTGTCGTCAAACTTTAAACTGATAGACTTTCAAGTTCAGCAGACATACCTTGACCGTCACTTATCAATGACCTTGACCTTAAAGGTCAAATTATTTAAATTTTCTTTCCTTTGCTGTAAGTGACTATAACTTTGTTTTTCATCATATAAAAATAGAGAAATTTAAGAAAAGTCCAACACATCAAAATTGATAAGGTTGCAGGCTCGGTTTTATAGAGCCTGTTCATAGACGGTACTGGAATGTGCAAGTTACCGCCCACGCCCCCCGTAGCACCGGCTTAAGCAGAATTCAACATTTAACACGAAAATGGTAAAATTTTGAATTTAGAAACATCCGCAGATGTGTTCATACGGCGGTTATCATGTGATCTCCAATGTAACACAGTAATGCCATTCCATGAAAGCGGCGTATGGTCCCCAAGTAAAAGAATGTTTTTGTCCTAAACAAGAAAACAATGGACGGAACAAAATAAAATGGAATTTTGAAAGGGGATCTGAGGTTATGAAGCCTGCATATTACAGATAAGACTTCAAAAGACAAATTAAAAAAAGCCGGCAATATATCATATTAATTAAACATGTTGTCCTACGTACCCAAGCATGTTCCACTGTACCATATATTGTGTCCCAGAGTTCCATTAGCTTGGGGCATTCTTGGACATTTTAATGACCGTATTCTAATGCATATCTCCAAGTCAATTTAATTATTTCATGTTCAGTTAGTTATCTGTTACATCCAGTACATATTGTCCTTTTCATCCACAAATGAGAGCATCAATCCTTAAGATATGTTAAGTAGGAGATTGAAAATGATGATTTTTGTCCCGGAGTGCCCCAGTCTCCCCTAATTGCAACTTCTATTGATCAATTTCATGTAACTCGATGTTCTTGTTGCTTATTATTCATGTTTTTTTTAAGTTTTGTATCATGCATCGCAACTTAACTGTTGCATATTGTAGATCAAGCTTGAAACGACCCCGAGAAACTCACGAACATTTTAGAAACATAACATGTGCTTTCTCCCATTCATCTTCAAATGAAGTGTACCTCGGCAATGTTTACGGACAATAAACATCGGCGACTCGTCGTAGAGAAATCAAAGTTTGCTTTTACAAGAAAGTAGACATATTAGAGAACATCCTACAAAATCTCGAGGGTGACTTTTTCAGTTTACAAATATGGTTAATTTTTTATTTAACCTCGTTTTGTTGATTCATTCCAGGCAAAAGTTCATTTCCATTTTTAATGGGCCAGACTATAGTGTAGATATAATATTGGTTTTATTAAATAGAGGATATTTGTTCAGTTCGGTGTAAGATCGGGATATATATCACCGAGTGAGCACTAAAAGCCTTAAAGTATATTTCACGAGTGAAATAAAAACTTTTTGTGTTCACGAGGTGAAATATATTTCGATCTCACACTAAACTAAAAAAATTTTCTTTTTATGAAAAGAAAGGAAACGTTTAAAAAGGTCATTTTAACCCAATGCTATATGAAAAGCGCACCAAATGACAATATAAGGTGACGTCATTTACGACGTTACGTCATTAAGTTGATTTCTAGTACTGACTGCACGCTGGTATTTCACTGAAACAACGTAACGGACTTTAATTCAAAACAGTAAAAATATCAAATATCAAACAATGTAATAACAGTTTTGTTATTTCATTGATATATAGTAATAACATGCTACTGTCTTTTGATATCAATTTTATCAGGCAAGGCTGATATGGGCTAGAAAGGGCGAGGCTTGCCGAGCCCTTTTTTGCCCATATCAGTCGAACCTGATAAAATTGCTTTCAAAAGACAGTAGCATGTTTTTCTATTTATCATGTAACACAAAGACTGTCAAAATAACAAAATAATCTACTTTAAAATAGCGAATTTCGTAAAACAAGGGGATTATTGTTCAAAGAAATAATTCTTGAAAACAAATTCCTCCGCCCATGAAACTTAGAATTTTTAAATGGCGGCCATTTTTTCTTTCGACTCGGATAAAAGCTACAACAGAATATATAGGCTTTACGCGATAAAATTCTTACCTTTAATTTAAACATCGATTCAAAAATTCCCTTAGAATCACATAAACCTTACTGCACTTTTTGTCTTATATTGTCAAATTCAAAAATTCACGATAATTTCAATCAAACAAAAGTCAAATCGGCAATCAAACACAAGCTACACAATTATGTGTCTTATTTTTTAAACGAAACAATTTGTTCACTTATTAAATAATCCGGCGAAATAGGGTAAACATTCAAAAGTTCAAAAAAAAATCGTCTGGCATGTTTATTATGATTACATGTATAGTATGACGTGAACATCGATGATTTCATTTGCAATATAAACTATGACGTCACTTTATTTAGTTTGTGCAAAAACTATTCGCTATCTAATTTGTTCGTAATTGAAATCGAAATGGAAATAATAAATAAATAAATAAATATCGCATCTTGATTCAAGACTTGTAAGGGTATGATATTACATTGTAGAATTCACATGCTGATAAAAATGAGAATATAAGCAATTGAAAAAAGTCCGTTAAAATGGGCGGGGCTTATTTTTGATATCAGGTTATTGACTTGATATCAAAATTAATTTTCAGGAAAGTGTTATCGGGCAGTTACCATAGCAGTTGCATGATAAATTTCTATTAACCACCGAAAATATGTAATAAGTTTAGTTCAGTGTAAGATCGGAATTTATCACACACCCGTGCCGGTTTTGCGACTCCGAAAAAATGGTTTTGCACGGCCTAGCATATATTTTGACGTGACGTCATTAGCGTTATACAAACAAAGTGTAAAGACGCGCTAAATGTTAGCGTTATAATATAGGCGCGTCAGTGAAAAATGAGGCTCGCATAATATAATTTTATTCAACTCATACAATAAATTCAGTATTGAACTTACACTCATTCAATATCCTCTATATATTTTACCGAGTGAGCATCAAATGGTATTTTTCACGAGTGGCGCAGCCACGAGTGAAATATTAACTTTTGGTGTTCACGAGGTGAAATATATTTCGATCTTTAACTAAACTGAACAATTTTTCTTTTTACTATATGCAAAGAAACGTTTTATAAGACATATTAACGTAATACTAAATGAAAAGCGCACATAATTATAATACAACGTGACGTCCGTTACTACGTTACGTCATTAAGTTGGATTCCAGTACTGTCCACGCTGGTATTTCATTGAAACAACGTAAGGGGCTTAAATTCAAAACAGTGAAATTATCAACTTGATAATTTCACTGTTTGAAACAGTGAAATTATCAGTTTTATATTTCATTGATATATTTCTATAAAACACCGAAAATCGTGTAATAAATGGCTTTATCACATAAACCGCGGCGCAGGAGTGTAATAAAGCCATTTAATAAATCAAAGCACAGAAGGCGCTGAATTTGTTTGGGTCTCAGAATGTCAGAAAGGTGAAAGTTGTAAGATTATAAACCAACTTATTTTTGTATGGTGCCACTAATGCTTTCCAGCGTTTTAATTGTACAGTAGTAAATTGGCTATAAGACTAAATGCAACACTGATATTCAATCCAATGTTTATTTCACTTAAACAATTTGAAACAAAATTTAGTTGCTTCAACTGGGATTTGATCTCCAGTTATTATTTATATTCAATTATTTTGCTTGAAAATAAATGCACCTGTCTTTTGACCATCTTTACGCAGTGATCTCCCCTGAATTTTTCGACATTAGTGTACATATAAAGGGAAGTAACCGCTTTAAAAAAGCGAACTTATTTCGGCATTTGCAATTAACAGCATTAGAGTCTGAAATTTCGCACCATTTTTAGTTTGGTCTGACGACCCAAACAAATAAAAAGATATTACACTAGTGTAATAACACTCTGACGTGACGTCGTTTGCGCTATATATAGAAACATAGTGTTAAAGCGCGCTAATGTTAGCGTTACACTATGGGCGCGTCATTGAAAAAATTCCCATTTTAACAGTTTTCTGTTCTTATTTTATATATGTGATAAATAGAATATTATATTCGTGTAAATTCAATACTAAATTTATTGAACTCGTTGGTTAAAACAATATTAGGCTCGCATAATATGACTTTATTCAACTCGTTCAATAAATTTAGTATTAAACTAAACTCATTCAATATCCTCTTAGTCTATTTATCACATAGACCGCGGCACAGGAGTGTAATAAAGCCATTTAATAAAAATCGATATTACACTAGTGTAATAACACTTTGACGTGCGTCATTTGCGCTATATAATGATTAGGGGGCAGGGGTAATATTCGAATGATGGCCCCGTTCAAATTTTTTAATAACTCAGACATGCTGTTTTGAAGGTACAGGAAACTTCTGATATTTCTCTGCCATTGTAATGTTTTCTTGTTTGTGTGTAGGAAATGAGAAGTATTTTTGGGTTTTTTACCCGAAACTAAGCATTTTGGTAGCTTTGCATGTATTTCTGACTCTCCGGATGGAGGTGAAAAAGTAAAAAAAATAAAGCTTTGACAGTTGGCGCCAAACAAGTAAAAAATTTCGGATATATTTGTGAAAAATCTAAACGTATGACAGACACTTTATTGGTCATTTTTGAAAATGCCATAGCCTGCACTGCGTGTTAAGGATATTTTAAAGGAATCGGGCGGATGTTGGAGTATAATGGTATATTTAAGGTGTGCTTTTGTAAATGGGGGTAAATATAAATTGCTGTCAGTCATTTTTAAGGAGAAATGCATGCAAACTATTATTTTCTTCAATGTATGTCATATATCATTGAATAATGCTGTGCAACTTGTTATCTGCTTGTTGAAATATTTGGAATTGTGTTTCTGGTCACACTGAAATACAAAATTGTTCGTTTTTAGGTCCCCTGCCCCCTTAACTCGATACAGGACTGGAGCCGTACCGCTATCTAGACGCTTGCAGAAATCATGATCAATTAATAGACAAATATATCTTTTTTCGCCGATTCTTATTTTTTTCATTCATCATCATACATAAATCAGTGTGAAAACATGAAAAAGACCTTTTTAAGGTAATTCCATAGGGTGAAAATGCAAGATTTTAGTATTTAATCATTCAAGCGCCTTGCCCGGTATATACCGGAATACGGTATTTAGTACCACTCAATGATTATACACATAGCGCGTTAGCATTACACTGTGAAAAATGACTCCTTTAACAGTTTACCGTTCTTATTTTATATATGTGATAAATATAATATTTTATTTAATTTTACCAATGAAATATGGTGATATATCAGTCAAATATATTTCATATTTTTCAAAAATAAATATGAGATATAAATATGAAAGTGGGCGGAGTCAAAACTCATATTTATTTCAAGGAACTTCTATCCCCATTTTATCCCCATTTTGGGGCGTCCGTGGCCGAGTGGTTAAGGTCGTTGTCTTCAAACCACTTGCCCCTCATCGCTGTGGGTTTGAATCCCGACAGGGACTTTGGATTCTTTCATGTGAGGAAGCTATCCAGCTAGCTTACCGAACGTCGGTGGTTCTACTCAGGTGCCGTTCGTGCCTGAATTAATGCACGGAAGGGCATCTGAGGTCTTCCTCCACCAGTAAAGCTGGAACGTCGAGATATGACCTATACTGTGTCGATGTGACGTAAAACCCAAAACAAAACAAAACAAACTATCCCCATTTTGTTTGAAAAATCTGATAAATACAAAACAACTTTTTCTTGAATTTTGTTTTAAAAACTATCTAGAATGATAGAAAATGATCTAACCGAACGCCAATATCTTTAATTCAGTAATTAACGCTGTACAGACGTTTAAAGAGTTGATTACATGACGTCACAATGTAGCGCCAAACATCGCTTGCTTACGCAAAATTGCTGCGCGCTGTACAATTGCATTTGGTAGCAAGCAAGGGGATTCGTTACCATTTTCTTTGATAATGAAATTAAATAAAAAGGTTATTTTTTTCGTTTTTCGTGAAATATAGTATACATTTTCGTACCGGCTCGTGAAAATATGTGGCATTTTATCATGTTGAGTGAAAATATATTCCATATTTCACGAAAAACGAAAAAATATCCTCGTAGTTATTCGTGTAGATTTAATACTAAATCTATTGAATTTGTTGAATTTAACTATATTATGCTTACCAGAGGCTCGCATAATATGATTTCATTCAACTCTTTCAAATTTAGTATTAAACCTACACTCATTCAAAATCCTCTTTTTATTACACCTCTGCGCCGCGATTTATGTGATTAACTTCGTACCACAAACTGTAAAAGGGAGGTAAATGTGCAATATTTATTGTGTGAAATGTTATATCAATTATTCCTCTTCTTATGTTTTCTTTTTTTCCCTCTTTTTGTTGTTGTTAAACATTTCTGAATTTCTCACTGTATAAAACCAAATAGTAGTTTACATTTATAATATTGGGGGATGGGGGGTGGGCGGGGGTGAGGGTAATTTGCACCGTACCGTCTATGAACAGGCTCTATCAAACCGAGTCTGCAACATTTTCAATTTCAACGTTTTGGACTTTCTTAAGGGATTCTTATTTACTCTATTTTAGTTACAATATCTTAAAAATGCTCGAGCATTATTTGTATATATTCAAATGCTTGTAAAGTAATTTTCGGTTTCATTTTCCCACATTACAAAAAAGAACATTATTTTTTCAGTTATACATGCTCCTGCCATATTTGTATATGTTATATTAACGAGCTTGTTATACTTAAACCATGTAATTTAATTTATGTTCTGTTGTGCAAAAACAAGAAAATTGGATCAAAGACTAATAGAATCTATCATTGGGTTAGATAGAGGATAGGGAAATCCCAACCCGAGGGTGATCGGTTCCATAGGGAACGAGCCTTGGCGAGTTCCCGATGGAACAGATTGCCCGTGGGTTAGGATTTCCCTATCCTCTATCCAACCCAATGATTGATTATTTTTCTCACTCACCAGGACACACAAGAAATCAGTGAAACTACTTGCTACGCGCATTACAACGTACTTAGTTTTGAAAAGCGGGGCGGGGCTTAGGCGCCTGACTTTCTATGATTAAAAGTCCGCAAAAAATTCTACTGACCAAGTTTATGTGTGAAAATTCAATGAAAATAAATTCATATGAGATCCCTCATCAAAAAGCAAGGTTATCATGATAAAACACATCAATATTAAAGTCGGAAAGTGTCATAATTTAAGTGTTTATAAGGAATTCAGGTTAATATCAATCTATTTTGATTCCGTGGACAATTTAATAGCTGAGCTCACATATTTCTAATACATTTTGACCTTTTGACGTTTCATTTTTGTTAAAATAGGAGTGAATATGTGTAGGAATATGTTTTTAGAAGTGCTGCACGTTGAGTGTGAGATAAGCCCATGTGAGATAAGATTTTCCAACACCGCTTGTTTTAGTAACATTTACGGATTTTTCTATCTGGTTAATGAGAAAAAAATGCCGTGTTGCATTTGTATACCAATTATCATGAGACTTATGAGGCATTCAATGAACGCATCCCCAAGATAACCCAGCAACGTTAAGAGCCCAACATAACACCAAACAAATTTTCAATATTTTATCAAAGTCTACCCAATAGTTAAGGAAAGATAATTTAAAAAATTTCTTTCTATTTTTAGACCTTGAATAACCTTAAAGCAGGTTCAAACATGGAAGAATGACATACTACGTAGAACATTTTGCTCATCACGTTGGGTTCACTTTTAATACGAAATACCCCAAACTGGTGTTGCTAGAATTTTACTTGATAACAATACTGTGTTTCCTGGGCATATTAACTAATCTTTTTTAATTTCCTTGTCGGTTTCTATAATTTTCTATTATGTATAATTTGAATTGACAACTCGTCCATGCTTTGCCTTGTGCTTTGTCCTGATTTTGTTAGGTATCTAGCTGTGCATCTTGCTGGTAGTTCCATGTTGCGGCGTGGGGATGGGTTCATTAAATGCCACCCATCCAAAACTTGTAAATCTTGCTTTTTATATAATTTTTTCACAAGGGTAAACATACATCTTGAGTGATTTCCCTCTCTTGAAATTAATGTTGATCTACTTTATCTTGCTCGTAATATTGTCCCCACGTTTACTTTTGGCTCAGCACAAAACAGTTCAAAGAGCATAGTCAAAATTAAATCACTAACATTTATTCAAATTTGATAAAGTCATTGACAAGGTGCTGTCGCTATCGGCAAGAGGAAAGAGCACTCACAAATGTAAATAAGCCAGCAATTTCATTCATTAAATGTTAACAATATGGAACTATGCCGATAAGTATGCATTCATAGACTTTATTGCATGTGTCGATTAATGCTAACTTTAATGAAATGGTTAAAAGTAGTGTTTAGCACTTTTCGTTAAGGTAATGTAACACTTTTTAAAAGTTGTCGGATGCTTGATCACATTTGAATAAGTGTTAGTATTACTTTTTTCCCAAACCAAGTAAACTTTTGATGAGAAAAATTTTACGTATAAATTTCATCCTATAATGAAGACAACATGTTCTTTCAAAGGGATGTTTCCCTTCCCAATTTATTTGGTCGGGATTAAAATAATTTAAAGGGGCTCTCATATAAAAAAAAGTGAGAATCATCAGATTTATAACAAGCACAATTTTACTTTTTTTCTTTTGAAAAGTACCCTCGGAGATTTTAATTTGCATCTTTTCCTTTTGCTGAAAACATATTTTTAATAAACATAATGCATGACGAACTCGAAGAAAATAAACATATAATTATGATCCTTGTTGTCATGCAAAATAGTAAAAATAAGAATTATTTGAATATAGAAAAGTGTAGGGACAAAATTTGTTTAACGTACTTTTCTTTTATTAATTTTGTACTAATTTTTTATTAGCTTATGTTTGTAAGAACCTATGTAGGCTTATATAACTGAAGTATTGTCTTACATTTTTCTGCAGCTTTTTGTATCTCCTTTATTGCATTTTCCTTTTCTTTGTTGGCAACACTTTCAAGGGTTTCTTTTCCCTTTCTAATCTGTTTGTCTATCTCTTGAATAGATTCTTTTACCTTAGCCTCAAAAGCATCAATGGACGACTTCACTGCACCATTCAGCTGAGCAAGTGAAACATTTCCCTTCTCTTCAATTTCTTTTACTTTTAAGTTTATTTCTGTAATCAGCTCTAATTTTCTTTCTTCAGTCTTCTGTTTGTACTCAACCATCTCATTTCTTATTTGTTCCTGAATTGATTTTCCTACATCGTCCAAAACTTTACGTACAATGTCTTTTCCAATGATCAAATCGTCACTTTGAAGCTAAAATTATGGAAAAAAAATTGAGTGCTGCATTGAACTATTTATTATCAATTCTACCATGATACTATCTTATATACATGTATAGAACCTCATTCAGACAGCAATTAAGTTAATATTTATCTATTTGTTTTCATAGTCTTTTTCCCCAAATCTTGTATATCCGGTTGTCCTAGCCTGTTCGAAGATGAAATAATTTGAAACATTTATTATAAAGTAATTCAGGAATGCTAGGAATGTCATAAAACATGAAAAAAAGATATTAATACGAGTATTTATGAATAATATTTTGTCAAATTTTCTAAAGTTAATTATATTTCAATAAGTGCAAGAATATCGGTCTTTATACTTTATTTCATTGAAAGGATTTTGTTTAAAATCAGTCGAAAAACTATTTCAAATGTGTTTAAGAGAATGACTTTTATGGGAACTAGGAAAACATGTCAGGATTGCAAAGTTAAATTTGACATAATGATTGTTTTATTTGCATCATTTTGTATAATTAATTTATGTGTTAAGTTTGATGATGGCTTTACTCTTGAAAGAGCTGAAAAGCTTTTGTTAGATAAATAACTTTAAAGGCAATACCCCTACATTCTAAGTTTATTTTATGACCTCTTATTTTGATTTAAATACAAAATTCAATCAAAAACTATTCTCCAGGTATCATTTCAGTGAGTGAAGTAAGAAGCGAATAATTAAGGTTATGACCCCGTTGAGTAGGAAACCTTCACTATTATTCGCATAGTCGTGATAGAAAATAGAAACAAACATGATTACCTTCGCCAATTTCTGAATTGCATTGTTTGGTGATTTATTCATTGCTACGAATCCAGGATCGGTCAAAATGTTGTTTAAAATGGTAAAATACTGCGTTAGATCTGTATCCTCGACCTCCAGATTAGGAGAATGTCTGACAGCTTTACCAACATCTCTACCCTAAATGGAAATATGTTAATATAGTTTGGTCAAGTGAATAATTCAGAAACGATATTTCTTTAACAAATAAACGTTTAAGATGAATCTCCACAAATTTCGTTATGACAATTGTAGGACATAGATGGACAGACTGTGATTTGAAACAAAAATAACCAAACGGTGTTATGTAGTCAATTGCTCGTTCATACTTGTTTCAATAATATGATATTTAATTGCTTCCTTATTGAAGGAAATTTAAAAACCAAATTGAGTATACAATATATATGTCATAATTTAACTGTTACCTTTTCAAATATATTATTCTTCTTGGACAAGTCGTCTTTTATTTTCGCCTCAAATCCTTTGTGATTAATAATGACACTAATGATGCCATTAAAATCAGTATCTCCAGCGCTCGATACATCCTTGTATCCGTCTGGCGGGAGATAACATTTGGCAATTTCCCAAGCATTGCTGCACCATTTGGTTGCATCTGTATTTTTATATGACGGACCATGATATCGATGTGCGCTTTGAATCTCAGATTTTAAATTATGACAAATTTTATTCGGGCAGCCAGATGGACGATATTGTGATGCAGCGTTTTTATGGTAACTGCATTTTCCACGTTTTGCGTTGCAGAGTCTGTTTGTTGGACAAACAATCAGATTTTCCGTACAGCAGTTAGAACAGGTGCTTCCGGCTGGTAAGCTGTTTGACGAGGAAATACTATGTAGACAGTTCTGTTGGAAATCTTTGACTTCATCAGTAACAACTGGCTCTATTTCTTCTTTAGTATAAAACACAGCCAGAGCAGCCTTTATCCAATTGAAGAATTTAGAATTTGATAAAGGTACAGACACAGTCGGCACAGCTGCAGCCATGGTTTGCTGTTTCTGACACGTTAGGTCATCGTCTTATTTTCCTTAAATAAAAAGTGTCATTGTTAAAAATGGACAATGTTTGCTAAAAATTACATTTTTACCCTTGTGTTGAGAATGGCATCATTTGCATAACAATTGTTATGAGTAATTGTATGATGGCCATATGCAGCATATTTTGTATTGAATATGTTTGATAAACATTTTCCATTTTCAATGAGACCCTATGATGACTGTAGGTGAATAGACAAAGTGAAGCAAGAAGTCTTATTTAACCACTGAAATTTACCTTTCAAAAGATTGAAAGTATGAATTCTAGGTCTTAGATAATTAATGTGCCATTCAATCTGTCTATTGTCCTACATATCAGCGCAATTTAAACAATTCCACCATTCAAACTAAAACAATGTTATGGGAATCGTAAGTACAAACCGAAGAAACGTTTAAATGTTTAACGAATTTAAATTTAGATAATGGTCGTTTAAATTATAGATGTTATGAGAGATTGGAGAAGATGAGATAAGTGATGTTGAGTTAAAGTTTTGTTCCTGCTTAGTTGTGATTTAGATTTCTTTTTGTTTTTCACTATCAACTGGTTAATGCTTTTCGATAAAAAAACACGCCAATATCAAGTTAGAAATCGGACTCTCGAATGTTGTGAAGTTTTAATTTTTCATATTAATCAAAACGCTCAACGGAACTTAAGGAATTAAACGCGACATTACCATACGATTACCCTATCTTGTTTAGTAAAGGAACTATATATCTATTTAGTAGCTACAGAAGCGTGCCTAAAAGATTAAATACATGTATTGTGCAAAATTAATTTACCAAATGAAATATTTGTTTCTTATTAAATACAAAAACATTAGTTGTTTTTTTCCAGATAACGACTTTAACTTTACACATTTTGACCTCTTATTGGATCATTGTCTTTTCACAAGTGGCTTTACACGTCACACATCTTCCGTTTTTGGTAAAGACATATACCAAATACTATAATTTTAAATACGGCAGTTCTTCCTCAAGTAATAATAAAGTAACAAATGTAAGCATGGCAGAATATAACTTTATACACCAGAAATTAATTTGAAGGTGCGGGCACGGCAAGGAGTTGACGTTTGACCTTTAAGTCCGACATTGACCTTAAAGATCTTGCGAAAACACGACCTTCTACTTATGTTGATAATATACAACTTTTATTTGAAAGCTTACCGAGACATTTACCTTTGAACATGTACCTTGTTTCTGCACACAATGCATACACTCTTCTTACGGTAATAACATGCACATGTTTAATTTGCAATTCCATCATGCAGCCATAAATTATAGCCCGGACACGAATTTTAAAGGTATACCATTAACTAATTTGACAATATGTGTTTTTAAAAATATACATTTGGTGGTCCTCTTCTTATGTAGTGAAATAGGTCTTTAGGGTCAAGTTAATACTATTTGTAGTAAAACTTGCAAACGTTATTCGTAGGAACTTTTTTGTTGTTGCTTATTTGTTGCTAAAAGTAGATTAGAGAATAACTGATTTACTTCCGAAGTGAGAATATATAAAACAAGAGTTGTCGGAGGACAGCGACGCTCGACTTTTAGAAAAAGTTATCACAATGGTATTTCATTGATTATAATAATGCTTACCTATATGAATAAATAAAATTGTCTAAACAGGTACAAAGGCTTGTTATTAAGATGTTTATCGACTTAACCACTGCTTGATTAGTATGAATGCATACAATTTTCACAAAAAAGGCACAAACCCTTCAGTAGTTATTGAGAAACCAGCTTACAAGTAAAAACTTTAACAAGAATTTCTAAGTCGAAAAAGGGTTATAATTATGCAAAGGCAAAAAAGCAAATCAGAGTTATGGGACTTGTGCCAATCATCTTAGATCATCACAGAAAACAAGTGTGTAAAGTTTCAATCCATCCCATTCAGTAGTGCTTACACGCAAAAGGGGCATTATTATGCAAAAAAGCAAATCAGAGTTATTGGACTTGTGACAATCATGTTTAACTTAGATAATCACAAAGAACAATTATTTTATCAACACAATTAATTAAGTATATATTTCAGAACGAAATTTATATTTAAAATGTTAGCATTATCTCTAGAAAGATTTTAAAGAAAACGTTTCTTATATTGAACAAACGAGACAAGGCTGAAGATTTTAATCTGAAAGTGTTGGTGTGATGAAGTAATGCAAACATTTATAAGCTGGAATGAAAAAGTTAGAAAAAAATTAACATGTAAAGGCTCGAAAAAACTGGCCCCTTAAGATCCTATCTCGGCACACGATAGACAATCTCTACCCCTAAAAAAACATTAAAAATGTAAAAAAATTTTAAAAAAGATTATTGGGTTTTTATTAGGTGAAAAATTTCTTAAATTTGGGTTAAAAAATTGTTTTAAACATTTTGAAAAAATTTTTGATAGACTTTATTTGAAAATAAAAAAAGTTTTTAATGTTGCAATTTGTTTAGTAAAACAACTATTCAAAAAAGCACCAAAGTATCAAGATTTAACGCTCTAAAACGAGTTAAAATTTTTCTAAAAACGCGAATCTGCCCTCTTCGGGAAGACTTCATTTTGCAATGGAATAATTTGGCTTTTTATTAAAGTTTAAAAAAAATTGTGTTAAAACAGTTTTTTTTTAAAAACGTTTTGGTTTTTTCCTTTTATTTTTTTTGTATAAAAAATTTAAAAATTTTTTAAAATTTATGGTTAATATCCTTTTTTATTTCCCCCGAAAGATGCGGAAATGAAAAAGTTACTAGAAACGAAACCTTGTAAGTTTTGAAACAGGTTATGGTGGGGGAATTAAAAGTTTTGTTGTTGTTGAAAAGTTGCATTTATTTCCTGGGGTTTGAATTGTAAATTTAAAATTGAATTACTCTTAAAAGTCAGATTTTGTTTTTGGACTGCACTTCTCTCATGCTTTTAAAATTGTTGGAAATTTAAATTTCCTCATTTTTTTAAAAGTTATCAAAAACCGCAAAAGGGTTTTTGGGTGAAAATCGTCCGCAAGCATGGCACGATTTTTTCAGCTAAAGAAAATGGGTTAAATTTTATTTAAGGCTAATCTACTTTTCCTAAGCATTGTAAAAGGGTTTTGTAGGGTTTAAAGGGTTTAAAATCAAAAAAAGGTAAAAATTTGAAAATTAAAAAATTTGATTAGGGGTTTCTCGGTGGTGCTCTTTTGGAAAAGATGAAAAAAACGCGGGCCCCAGTTGGGGTTAAGTTTTTTTAAAAGGTAGATGTTTTGGATGGCGAAAACCCTGGCAAACCTTCAAGGGTTAAAAAACATTGAGTTTTCCCTGAACAAATTAAAGGGGGGAACTGTAATAAAAGGTTGCAAAGGGTTTCGGGGTATGTGGCGGATCCTTTGAAACCCCTTGAAAAAGAAAAAAAGAAAGGGCCCATGGGTATTAGGGAAAAAAAAATTTTGCCCCCCTGGTCTTTTCCCGGGCCCCGAGGAAAGTCCCGTGGGAAAAGAATAAAAAATTCCGTTTAGTGCGACAAAGAAGTGATAAAACACACTTGACGCTAAAAGGGATCGAAGTCATATCATGTATCGTGAGAAGACTAACCGTAACGGGAATCTTCTATAAATGAAAACTGGTGACCAGGATTGTACAGTTCTGCTCTACCTCAAACACCCTTGCAAAATTCAACCGACTTCGGTAAAACAAGCGCACGTGATTCATGCGGTCAGTTTGGAGAGCCGAGTAAGAAAAAGCCGCGCAAATGCAGCAAGTGTTTATTAGACGGACATACTTTCTCCAGCTGCCCAAATGAACTGGGTGTGTAGAACCTGCATCGGCCCTGAACAAGTTCGGACTGTCTTTATAATAACGCTAGAATCAGACCCGACGCCGATTCTTTAAAACTGGTTCGAGCAAATCCAGCGACTCTACATGCATTCTCTTGATAGTACATGTTAAAAGCTCGGTAGTCTCCGCTTTTTCAAGCTAAAGGCCCAAACCGGGGACAACATTCAACATCTCCCATTAGCATCATCAGGAATACCGTCGTGCTCTATATTAAAAGTCTATGGGGGAAAAATATTCTTTCTTATACTACCCCAAACAAGGACAAACCTCAACTTGTTAAAGAGCGCTCACCGCCCACACCCGCTGACGAGTACAGGGAGAAATGTAACGTTAAATCCACCAAGAAACATCACAGAAGTAAATGATTGCTGTATCTTTTAATGTCACTTGGAACATTGTTTGTTTTACAAACGTGCTATGTTTTATGGACATGAAACAGAACAACGATTATAACTGGAACACATTTGGAGTTTCATGTAATAAAGAGATTATTACAAGATTGTACATTAATTACGTGGGCAGTAGGCCTTCAAATCATTATTTTTTCAGTATTCTGTACATGAATGAATGCATAAATTATGATACATCATTTAAAATGATATATATTTCATGTAAAAATGTATCATGTTATATAACTGGTGCACAAGAAACAAATTTGACATGGCCTTATAAATTTGTAAGCGTTGTGTTAAATTTTGTAAATAACATACTTGTAACTATAGACGCTTTACTATGTAAGCAAAAATGTAGTGCGCGCAAAGAAATCACGGAAAACACGAGAAACATTCAAAATAGTTTAGATAATTTCATAGTTATTGCGACAGTCGGGTGTTCCGATCAACAAAACATACTTATTACTCAATGTAATACCGGTCATGTATTTGTCTGCATCTGTATAGTATATATTTTACACAGACTTCAATTTCATTTATTTTTCAATTTTATCAAGCATTCATATACCGATGCAGTGTACTTACATGTTGCGGTGCATAGGAAATTGGTTTTTAGAAAATTATACATGTATGTTTATTTTATATCAAGTTAATACAATTGATGTAAATTTGTTTTATGTCCGCGTACAAGATTTGTATAGCAAATCTCTGATGCTTAAAACAAATATTCTAAGATGTTATCAATATATTAATGTATGTTCATTAATCTTAATGTTTTTGATACATTCTATTTATATGTTAACGAAACCACAATTTTGTTCACAATTTATACATGTACTTTGGAAATTTACTTTCGTTCCATGCTTCAGTGCAATTGCTTCCAAATCCGAAGCTTTTGTAAAATATGGGGCATTACAAGAAAGCTACATTTCGAAACCTTTTGTTTCGCGATTTCGTCAAGGCTTCAAGAATTATGCGTTTATCACATGCGTACTCATTGTACATGTCAAGTTACAAGATATATTTTACGTGTTTTAATTTAATAAGTCAATCAATTTCTCAATATGTCTATTTATAAACTTCATATTGGTTCCCTTAATGTACAGGGATTACGTGCGAAGCCCAAACGTTTACGTTTTTTAGAATGGGTTAATCAACAAAAATTAGATATATCATTTCTCCAAGAAACTCACTTTACAAATGATATTCTGGAAGATGTTAAAACAGATTTTAAAGATTATCGTATTTACAATGCATTTGGACCTACAACTCACTCAAAAGGTTGTACTATATTAGTTCGCAAAAATATGTGCATTGAATATAATGTCATAAATGAGTCTGGGAGATTTGTGCTTTTAAATATTGACTTCTCGGGAACAGTTTTCACTTTTGTTAACATATACGCACCAAATGACAAACGTTGTAGAAATTACTTTTTTGAACTTATTAACAATAAGATTGAAGAAGAATCATTAGGCTTAAAAATAATAGGAGGAGACTTTAATGATGTACTCAACGAAAAGACAGGTATACTCATTCTAACTCGCGCACTAAAACATCTGAAAAGCTTAAAAATCTAATACATTCACATAGTCTATGTGATATCTGGAAACTTAAAAAATGTAAATAAAATTCAATTTACTTGGAGACGGACTAATGGCGCGGAAAAAAGTCGCATTGATTTTTGGCTTATTGAAAAAAGCATGTCGCCTGTAATCGCCAGCTGCGACATAAGACCTGCACAAATAATGTATACTGACCACTTAGGTATCAGTCTTAAAGTAAATATTCCTAGTCATCGCGGTCCAGGTTATTGGAAGTTGAATAATTCACATTTAGAAGATAATGAATATAAAAATGTTATCATAAATACCATTAGTTCTGTTCAAAATGAATTCAAATCTCATGACATTGATCATAGAACAATGTGGGAAATATTAAAATACAGCATTAAAGAAAAAAGTATTTATTTCTCAAAACTGAAAGCTAAACATAATAGAAACCGATTAACGAGTTTAGAAAAAAGACTTTCGCAGCTATACGAAGAATTTCATTCGCATAATTCAGATACATTGCTTAAACAAATAAAAGATTTAGAAA
Source organism: Ruditapes philippinarum (assembly GCF_026571515.1). Lineage (NCBI taxonomy): Eukaryota > Metazoa > Mollusca > Bivalvia > Venerida > Veneridae > Ruditapes > Ruditapes philippinarum. Next base: position 100,352 of record NW_026867369.1, on the reverse strand, counting down.
TCGAAATCGAGACGATATATATAAATAAAGCAAACGGTGCAAAAATACGCTCTCGTGTACAGCTCATCGATGAAGGTGAGAAAAATACGAATTATTTTCATTCGTTAGAAAAATCGAAACAAACGAAAAAAGTTCTTAACTCGTTAAAAATTGACGGAAAACAAATAACCAACATTGAAGAAGTAATGAACGAAGAGGTAAAATTTTACCAAAATCTATATACAAAAAAGGTAGACAGCGAGAATTTAAGGGATTTTTTCGATAACACTGTTTTTAAGAAAACACTAAAAGACAAAGACTCGGAAGACTTAGAATGTTTAATAAATATAAATGAATGCGAAAGCGCACTTCTCAGCATGAAAACCAACAAAAGTCCAGGTAATGACGGACTTACAGTCGAATTCTATCGTACATTCTGGCATCACTTAAAATTTTTATTAGTTAATTGTTATAACGAAATACACAAAGAAAACGAACTTTCAGCTTCTCAGAAAATCGGTGTTATTTCACTATTGTACAAAAAAGGAGACCCAGAAAATATTGAAAACTGGCGTCCAATATCGTTGCTTAATAACGACTACAAAATTATAACTCGGTACTCGCGATTAGGTTACAAAAAGTACTTCCGAAAATTATAGACAGCGATCAACAAGGTTACATAAAAAATCGTTTTATTGGTAATAACATACGACAAATATCAGACGTTATTGACTATTGCGGAAAAAATAACATTGATGGAAATCTTTTGTTTTTAGATTTTAGAAAGGCTTTCGATACGATCGAGTTTGACTTTCTAGTGAAAACCTTTGAAAAGTTTAACTTTAAACCAATGTTTATTCGCTGGATAACGTCCCTTTACAATAATATTTCGTCATGTATATTAAACAATGGTTGGATATCGAAACTTTTCTCTCTAACACGTGGTCTCAGACAGGGATGCGGAATTTCTTCTTTGCTTTTTATCATCGTTGCCGAGGTCCTAGCTAATTCAATTCGAGAGAATAATGACATTAACGGAATCTCAATGAAAATAAACAATGAAACTTTTAATCTTAAAATGACACAACTAGCCGACGATACTACAATGTTCTTAAAAAGCACAGAAGACATACAAAAAGCATTATCAACTATTGAAATTTTTGGAAAACATTCTGGTCTACAACTAAATTTGCACAAGACAGAAGGTGTTAGATTAGGGAATAACTTTGATAATTTAAAATTAACTAACATAAAATGGAGCGAAAAAGTGAAAGCTTTGGGCGTCTTTTTTGCACAAATAAAAAAGAATGCGAACAATTAAACTGGGAAACGAAAATTCAAAACTGTAAAATCTTAATTAATTCATGGAAGAAAAGAAAACTTACTATTTATGGACGACTCACTGTTATAAAATCAATTTTACTTCCGAAATTTACCTACTTATTGCAATCACTGTACTTTCCAGAAGAGATACAGAAAAAACTCAACTCATTATTATATACATACCTCTGGGACGATAAACGTGAAAGGTTAAAAGAAATATATTGATAAACGATCTCGAAAAAGGCGGTTTAAACATGATCGACATTGAAAGTTTTGTTACTATGTTGCAAATTAAATGGGTAAAATCCCTACTTTCTAATGAATTTGCAAACTGGAAAGTCATTCCAAGTTATTTCTTAAACAAATTCGGCAAGAATTTTCTTGTTTTTTACATGAACTTAAAATCTGTCTCAAGTTTACCAAAAGACTATTATACTTTACCTGATTTCTATAAAGAACTTATTAAAAAATGGATTTTATTTAAAAATATTAATAAGAAGCAGCCAAAAACACTTCTTTGATATTCGTAAAGAAATAATTTGGGGTAATGAACAAATTTTATGGAATAAAAAATCTTTATATTTTCATAATTGGTTAAACTCTGACATAATTTTTGTAAATGATATTATCGATGCAAATGGCGATATAGTGAACATCTTATTCTTTCAAAACTCAGAAATAAATCAAATTGGCTATCCGAAATTTATACGCTACGTAAAGCTATACCGCAACTCTGGAAATTCATCTTAAAATCGGACGAATCAATCAAAACTAGGGTTAAAACTGACTTTTCTCCTTTACTTACAAAAGAATCGAACAAAGAGATTTATAACATACTAAGAAACAATAAAGCGGAAAAACCATACATTCATCGCCTATGGGAAATTTTATTTGAACATGACATTCCGTGGAATAAAGTATACCTGAATATAAAATCAAGCATCGACAATAGATATAAACAGTTCTGTTATAAACTCATTCATAATATAATACCGACAGCGGATAACTTATACAAATGGAAATTGAAAAATAGTCCGAAATGCGTTTTATGCAATTGTACTGATAGCACAGAACATTTCTTTTTTCATTGTCAATCACTTAATGCTTTCCGGAAAAGAATTATTGAAACTTTTAAGTCGCTAGGAATCTGTAAACATATTTTCAATCTCAAAATATTGTACTAGGTTATAGTTTCGAAAATACGCAGCAATCAAATCTTTGGCAAATTAATTTGATCTTTACAATTATTGGCTTTAGTATATACAAAGCTTATATGATGAGTAACCAACGTGCCGATACTATTAACATTAATGGAATCTTTCTACACGAACTTAACAATATGAAACTATACCTCGTCCATAAGAAATATAATTCTCATTTTATTAAACGCTTTACAACAAACTTTTAATATTGTCAGATATGTTAAAAGATGAGTAAAATTACATTGTAATATTTTATTACAGCTATGTATACCTTTTTCTAAACTGTAATTCTTATATAATATCATACATGTATTTGATATGTTAAATGCACTTACTGTACAAGTATTATATGAAAATGTTCTTTGTGCAAATGTTTTTAAAGTATTTTAAATAAAAGATAAAAAAAAAGACACGGTAACTGAACAAAGGGCAATAACTGAGATGGAGTTACGATTATTGTACACTTCACTTTCTCTCATTGTACTTGACCATTGTTTGAAGTTGTATTGAATTCCAACTACTAGTTTTGCACTTGACAAGAAAAAGTAATAAAGGCAATTACTATGTAATAAATCCAAATAGAGTTATGGTTTTTAAGCACTGCACTTCAATTAACTGCGATTGACCTTTGTATGAAGTTTTATTGCATTCCAACCATAACTTTTCAAGTTAGAAATAGGACAATAAGTTTTAAGGGGCAATTACTCTAAAATGAGTCAAGAAAGAATTATGGTTCCTGTATATTGTGCCTTATTTCAATATACTTGACCATTGTGCGACCTTGTATTGAATTCAAACCAGTAGATTTCATGTTATAATCTGCGACAAGGAAACAAAGGGCAGTCACTCTATTATTACTCTGGATAGAGTTATGACTCTTGTTCACTGCACTTCAACTTATTTTCTTTTAACATTGTATGAAGTTTCATTGAATTCAAACCATTTGTTTGCAAATTATGCACTGGACAAGAAAAAGTAATGAAGGGCAATAACTCTGTGATTAGTCAAGATGGAGTTATAATTCTTGTGCACTGCTCTTTCTCTCAATGTCCGTTGTATGAAGTTTTATTGATTTCCAAATAGTTGTTTTTAAGTTATGCTCCATACAAGGAAATTTCAACGGAAAATAAGACAGGGCAATAACTCTATAATAACTTTACATAGAGTTATAGTTCTTGTGAACTGCACTTCCTCGTTTTGTGCTTAAACATTGTATGAAGTTGTTTTGAATTCCAACCAATAGTTTTGAAGTAATGCATCGGGCAAGTAAAAAAAAGTAACAAGGGACAAAACTGTTATAAGTTAAAATGTGTTTATTGGTCTTGCGCACTCGCTTCTTAATGTGTTTGACCATTGTATAAGGTTGTATTGAATATGAACCAGTTGTTTTAAAGTAATACTCCGGACAAAGAAAAAGCAATGGAAAAGTAACAAAGCGTAATAACTCTGTAATTACTTTAGATAGAGTATTTTAGTTTTTTTTGTTGTTTCTTTTTGTACCCAATAAGAAAGTGAATGACAAGTTTCTTAGATCAAAGTATTTTAGTTTTTAAGAAAAGTTTTAAAGACATGCTGAATATTAAAAAATCTATGTAAAATAAGTTACACACAGGGCAGGGCCTTTGTGAAACTAGGTGCAACAAATTGTCGTTAACGGGAAGTGTTTTCTTTTCTCACCATCCACCTTAATCCCATACAATTTATAATTTGGCTTGAGTTGAATTGTCCACAAATGTTTGTCTGATTTTTGATATTTGGATCAAATCATTGTAAATTTCTGATAAAGTTTTTATTCTGTACTTGTAAAGAGAGGGCAAAAAAATCAACATTTATAAGATCAAAAAGCAAAATTTTAACTATTTGAGATCAACATGGCATTGTTGCATTCAAAATATATAAGCAATGGACAATGCAGTTTCACAAAATAAAACTTGAATTTAATTATTTGTATAGGTCTATATAGACTAAATGACTCCGGTAGCCACATTTGATGAAAGGGGTATGGCTTCCTTTCTCAAATCTCAAAGCAATTACTTTTATCGCTGTCGCAAATTTTCGCAAATAAGGTTTACCATTCTTATTCAATTTTTATTTTAAAATCTTATTGCTTTTTAAAAACTTTTTTACGACTAGGTATTAGCAAGCCAGAATTCTATGGAGATGTGGTTTAAAAACTTTACAAATAAATTCTAAATTCAAAAATTAAATGCGGAAAATTCTGTGAATTCAGGAACTTGTGTTATTAATCTCATTCTTATGACAAGAAGTTATAGTAAAAATAACATATGTTAACATAATTTTCAAATTCAAGAGGGATTAATTCTGGAAGTAGTCAAACTAGAGATATGGACCTTGTCACATAACATTTTGATAACGATAAGGCATATATAGTTGTAGTTTAAAGTAGATACCTAAACAAGGACTTCGGAGGACAGTAAGGCTCGACTATTCGAAAAAAATATCAATATGGTGTTTTATTGAGTATAATTACCATGAATTTCTAAGTTGAAAAGGAGAAAAAAATAAGCTTAAATGCAAGAAAGAATTATGGTGACCAATTATGACCCTAAATGCATATGTGAAGTTTTAAATAAATATCTTTAATAGTTATTGAGATATGTAAAACTTAACTGAACATGTAAACATTTACAAAGAGACTAAGTAGAAAAGGGGAGATAAATCAGCTTAAATGCATGATAATGTTATGGAACTTTGTCAGTGACGTACAATTATGACTCTTCATGCATATGTGAAGTTTCAAATCAAAATCTCTGATAGTTATTGAGATATGTAAAACATGTACACATTAAATAAGAGACTAAGTAAAAAATGGGAAATAAATCAGCCTAAATACATGACACAGATATGAGTGCTGTTCAGGGATCATAATGTATGACCACAAATATGCATATGAAGTTTCAAGTTTGTATCTTTAATAGTTTCAGAGATATGCAAAACTTGCATGTTAACTTAACCAAGAAAAGGAGATTTTTAGTACAAAAAGGAGCATAATTCAGTCAAAATACATGCAGAGTAATAAATCTTTAGATGTGACCTTCAATTATGACCCTAAGTACATGTGTAAAGTTTCAAGTAAAAATCTTTGAAGATCTTTAACCTTTAACCAAAATTTCAAAGGGGAAGTTAATTCTGCAAATATTGCAGGCATAGTTATGCAACTTTGCAAACTGATGTACAATGTTACTATAAATAAGTATTGTAAATTTCAATTGAATATCTCAAGCAATAGTTGAGACATTTGACTTTACAAAAAAAACTTTACTCAACGCAGATGCCGACGCGAACGCCGACGCCGACTACAATAGCTCTCATACTCTTCGAAAGGTCGAGCTAAAGAAGTTATAATATTTCTTTTAAAAAAATTGTAAGCTTTTAAAACTCGAAATATTGCTTCTTGAGTTATGAACCTTGTCATATAAGATATGGTTGATGATAAGAAATATGTATTTGAAGAAGATACCTTTAAACCTAAAGAAGTTAAAGTGAAAATAACATTGTTTTAAGTAAAAAAAATAAGTTCATTGGCAGATGATCCTTGCAACATAGGTGCAAGAGTTATGAACCTTGCCACATAAGATGTAAACATGAATTATTCTAAATATCAATAATATCAGTTAATTTATTGTCAAACAAAAATCAATACAATTAATAATCAAAATTGTGGTGTTATGTCCACTCAGTAAAATCAAAGGTGTGGGATTTTGTCCACTCTATATACAATTTCGAGGTGTGGAGTTTTGACGTGCAGGGTTTGACTGTCATCCGATTTCAACAAACACAGTTGCTTGTTGTTTTGTTTGTTTATTTGCTTTTTTCTATGGTCGTAAAACGGATTGCTTGACTTGATATGCAGAAAAATTGCACACGTAAGATGTGGTTGATGATAATGTATTGGAAGTTTGAAGTAGATATCTTCAAATCTAAAGAAATTGTATTAAAAATAACATTTTTCAATTAAAATATATATAGGATCATGGGCAGATGATCATTGCAATATTGTTGAGTTATGTATCTTGTACCATAAGATGTTGTTGATGATAAGGAACATATATTTGAAGTTTGAAGTTGATACCTTAAGAAATGCAAAAGTTATAGTGAACACTATTTTATTGCACAAAACATTCTGTTTTCTATTCAAATTACCAATTGATGGATATTAATTTATTAAATTTAAGTTGACAAACATCTGAGAATTCGCCAATCCATCGACAATAACTGAATATGGACTGCTTTATGGAACTTGTGTAGTGAATATAACCTTGCATGCAAAAAAATTAACGTTTATTAGCCAGATAGTATTAAAGTGACTGTCTTTTATTGTTTAATTATTTCTATTTAAAAGATACCACTTGAGTTAAATCCCGTCCACCCCTCTTAGAACAGTACTGCGTCAACGCATACCTTACTTGCAAAAACATATCGTAGCTTAACCATTTATAACATAAATTTAAAAACTTAATGCTCAATTAAGAGAGGAATGATACTGTATTTCAAATACCGATTTAAGTTTCAAATAAAAAAGCTCCTCTGTTCTCACCGAGTCGAGTCTTAGGAAAATGAACACAATTAAATCGGCGCGTAAAAGACATCAAATATAATGGAATTGTCGGAAATTGTTGTTCACAGTAACAAAAGTAGGCATGCAATTTGCGTTAATTTACTACTTTCGATAGCAAGAGACTTTTTGCAAATTTTGTAATTCTTTCTTTTTTTAAAAAGAAATGTCATGACTGATTAATACAGTGTCCAGGGCAAGTTACCCTGGAATATTGAAAATTTGTATCACAAGACTGCAAATTAAAAAAGTAACCACCCCCATTTCTTTCGAACTCATGAGAATAAGTTTACAAGCACGTCAAGGCAACACTTAAACACGTTGTCAATTGGTGTGCGATCACGTGTTTCAATGTATTGAGCATTTGATACACTTTTTTTCGGAATTTGTAGATGCTTATGACAGTTGCTAAAAAAATTGTGTTGTATTGAGTCTAGTCGGACAAAAACAACATGAAGTGTAGTAGACTAAACATTACAGAAAAGTTACCATAGTAAAATTGAGCCTTTTATAGCCTATGTTGTAGGTGCCCATTTTATGCTTTATAAAATACACGTAGTACCCATTAAAGATGACTTTAAAGAACTAATTGAAATTTAAAAAAAAAACGAATTGAATTTGAAATCTGGTAGTGAAAAAACTAATTGCCGAAAATACCAAGAAGTTCAAAACTAATTGCATGAAAAATTATCTGGAGCTTTGAAACCTTTATGTAACCAGAAGATATCAGTGCAGTCTCTGGCAATCGATATAGTACTCTTTGTTTTAATTTGCAAACCTCTTTTTGAAAGATGTGCTTTATTTTTCATTTCAACGTTTGTATTGTAAAATATCAAAAAACATTGTAGTATTGAAATGTTAACAAATATTTGTTTGGGATGGGAATGTATGTCTGTTAACAATACAAATACAAAACAAAACTAAGGGTGTCAGGTTTACCCGTTATAAAAACGGTTGGTCTGTTTTTAACATAAAAGCCGGTTAAAAATCAATGAGCAACAGCTAGAAAAAGTTTAGGTTGATTTTGAATATTGATGACAGGTTGTTTAACATTAAATTGTATAGAACTGTATTTTCTCAAATTACATGCTATCTTAATAATATCTGTCATATGTTGCTGTTCGGATCGGAATATCCGTCCCGAGGTGACCCGCCCATTAGGCGGAAACAAGACTTGCCGAGTTACCGCCCATGGGCGGGCTACCGAGGGACGGATATATGTCGATCCGAACCGCAAACGTATGTCAGATACTTTTTCTTGCATATTCTACCATATTCCATTATACTTTAAATTCTTTATCTTTATTTTCAATGGATATTTTTCAACCGTAACTACTTTCTTTCAACAGCGTATGAAATTACAACTTCATTCATAACGGTAAAATGACGTCATCCTAGGTGTGCCATTGTACAGCACGCGACTCATCTGGCACCCCCATGCCAGATGAAATTTCCGGCATGGGTAAAACTAACGGAAACGCCAGTCTGACATGCAAGGATATTGTGCACGGTACTACCCTAACGGAATATAGCTTTCAATGGATATTCTAAAATGGTGTGCAACAAAATATGAACTAAATGCCATATCCTGTCATAATACATCTGAATAAATGTTATATTTCTAAAATGTATTTTATGCGGTCGGTTAAACGTTTAACACGGTTATAAGGTCGCCATTTAAACGGGCAACGTTCCTGCTAGCCGTGACACACTTAAGATATTTATAAAATATATAATATTCTTATCGTCATAAGTTTACTTATCCGATCAAAGTTCACTTTTTTATTTTTATCTGGTTCAATTCTCCAAGATATAAGCAACAATTTTAATGTATTGTTTCGAAACCACTGATATCATGATTATACTGATTTGTGAATGTCCATAAACAATCAGCCAAATCCCAGTTAAAGATCCTGTAACACATTTTTTCATGGTTTTATTTCATAAATATGATGCTCAAATTAAGATTTGTCAATATTGTAAGTTCCAATAAGCATTATTTATAAAGATATTACCGATTTTAATATTTCATGTAAATAAAGGGAGATAATTAGAAATTTATTTTCTATAAATTCTAAGTCAACTTTTCCAATAAGAAATGAATGCATATAATTTATTGATTAAATATAATGTGCTTAAATATTTGCAGTACACATTTTACATATTCTTCGATGTTTGAAAATAGTTTTACTTGCATAATTATATACATATATATTTTTTTGCAAGTGCGGTATACAGACAGTAACAATATCAATCACAAAACATACAGGATCTTTAATTCGATTGTACAAGTAGATGATTTAATTATCGTCCAGGTGTAGTTCTGCTGTTAGCCAATGGTATTCAAATACGTCAGGACATTTCTATGTATAGATATTACGTATGATACACGTCAATACAGATATTATATTTCTGGTTTGCAGTATGGTTTTTTAGAGTTGGTTATTCAATTTTATTGAAAAAGGGTAGTTGATATTTAAATAAGGACGGTGAATGTAGCAATGATATACCATGGTACTTTTCATACATGATTGTTTGAATATAAATACGTTATTGTGAAAATAATAGCTTCTTTTTAGACTTATGAATAAAATATAGTAGAAAAAACAATAACTATTTGTTAATAATTACCTCTGTAATAAGCAATATTTCATTTTCAGTTGCAGGTAACCTTAGTCATATCGACATCGCAGTGGTTTTTCAAACAATTGGCACAATGACAATGAATATACAATGTTTATTTGCAAAGCATTTTAGTGTTATTTCAAAGTTTCGCATCCAACATTCAGAAAAAAAAAAGAAAACAAAAAAGAAAACAAAACAAGACATGCAGTTAAATGGGTCATTTTATCATTGTATTTTTCCATTAACATTTTACTATGAGATAGTTACAGTGAACAAAACAGTTATCATTTATTTTTCTCATGCCAAAAGATATGAAAAGATCTTTAATCATGCCATTTTAGAACATAAATATACCAAATGCTAAACTATGTTGTTTTTTTCTGAGTGATATATATATAATTCTTAATATCTGGAAAAAGTGAACCCTCGGAGGGATTAAAGATCGCAAAATTGAATGAAAATTGCATACTCGGTTTGATTGAGTATGTACATGAGGGATAATGAAAAAGTACAACATCCCTCACGCCCCTAGATTCGGATTGATGGCTACTTAATTCTCAACACTTAAAAGTGCTCGACTCAGTGATCGCGAAGGACCAGAAAAATATAACAACACTGAGCATTTGTTTACTTATATTGCTTGATGCTCTGCAAAATTATAATGTTATGTGAAAAAACAAAAGAATAGAATAGAAATTTTAATTTATTCAAAGTCAGTGTCTTAGAGTACAATACAGCAAGTCAGCAAATATGTATCTTTCTGTTGTTTTTTGAGAATTGTACCGATATATTTCAATGTTTCCTTACCAAATGAGTTGGGGTGGGGGAGGTAGATGCTAAAGTATTCGCATGAAAACCCTTAATACTTAGTTACGAAAATTTATGTCTTTTTTGTTTAAAGAAAATTTACAAGGTAAGGAGTCGCTCAGAGAACGGCCGACAATCACACCTGTCAGGCAAGAAATAAAAATGGGGAGATGACACAAAGGCAGTAAAAGGAGGGGTAAGGATATATAGCAAGAACAATGATCGGTAACAAAATGGACCGATACGGCAATTAAAGGAACAAGGGGTGTCATACAATGGGATAAGATGAGGAAATGAGGGAAAATACTTGCTGTTAATGACAATTTAACAAGATAGTACATAGCAAAACATGCAAACATTCAAAATATGCAACAATACACAAGGCATACAGTCATGTAAAACATGTGAAGAAACACAAAGGGATACCGCCTTCGAAATGTCAATAGTAAAACACCGTTTGGGAGTTAAAACCGGTTTTAGGCGCACAAAAATACACTTTTAGCCCCAATATGTTCCTATATCATGAGACAGTGTAAATGAAATGAATCCCCACCAAATGAAATTCTAACAATTGATGAAATAATTAAAACACATAATTGCTCATGTAAATTTGTACAAAAACGTGAAGCAAAATGGTTATATCAAAGTACTCGATGCCTTCAAGGATGGCAGAGCAACAAGAAAAAACCTGCAAAGGTCTTACGAATCAAAATTGAGACAAAATTAAAGCAAGTCAGTCAGAAAGGGTTTAAGAACTGTCAAGCATAGAGTCACCTCTCATAATCAGTTCGTAAGTTATGGATAGGTGTTATTTAACACACATGTGTAAATCATTAAATATTTGTTTTATGAACGGTAGGGCGTCGAATGATGACCATGTGGGTAACTTTGCTATCTATACGCATAACGACGAATGTGTTATAGACTTCGTGATATAAGCTAATAGCAATTTTCAATTCATTAAATATCTTTAATTGCGTGAATATAATGATTATTATACTCACTAACAGGTTCTGCTACACAAAATAGTATGAGTTAAAATCAGACAATGTCATTTTATAAATGGAATGATAATGAAAAACGTTTTATTTAAAGCGGAACGGGTAAGAAGTCCACTACTTTGATCCAGAATCCCAAAAAAAACAGAGCATGCAGTGGAAGCACCCTAGCTAACACCCTCCGAAGATATTAAAGAGGTTGCCATCAGCAGGGAAGATGATGGCATCAATTTTTGGGATAGTCAGGGGGTGGTGGAGAACCATGATTGACTATCTTAAACAAAAGTCGTACCATAAAAGATACGTACTATGCAAACGAATTGAGACGTTTGTGTCAAGAAATCGCGCGTAAAAGGATTGGCAAACTGACTCAAGGCGTTATGCTCCTGCACGAAAATGCGCGAGCTCACACATCCCAAGTTGTGATGGCTGCTGCAATTGACTGCTGTTTTGAAATTCTTCCCCATCCCCCGTATTCTGTGGACTTGGCCTCTCTGACTTCTACCTCTTTCCAAAGCAATGTTTTGGAAGCAATGAAGGTGTCATAGAGGCAGTCAATAAGTTCTTTGAGGACCAAAATAGAGATTTCTTTTTTGAAGGGTTAAACAAGTTGTAGCACAGGTAGGCAAAGTGCATTGATGTAGAGGGCGATTATATTGAAAGGTAAGACCATTAGATCCGTTCTTGGACTACCGAAAGTATATCGAACCAAGAACTTTTTTATCAATCCTCGTAATATAGACAAAGGGAGTTAAATAAATGAAATGTGAAGAGAAAAAACAATAGGATCATTTTGGAAATGTTAAAAGAGAGGAACAATCTTGTCGATGAGAGTGATACTTTGGATGACTATTACAATCATTTTAAATCCCTGGACGAAATCATGCATGATAACGACGTTCCTACGCGAATTAATCAGGACATGTGCTTGCGATTTTGTTTGAACATTATCCTGATCGTACTTCAAGTACAATTAATACACTAACCAGTTCAGTTTTGTTTTAGAAAATAATAAATCGTTGCCGGTGTAACATTAAATTTTGACCCTGTTGAGAAATGACCCTGAGGGTCATTTTTCAACGTTGAGAATTGATCCTGGGTCATTTCTCAACGGTCACGGGTCAATTCCCAACGTTGAATTTTGACCCACCTGTTAAATTTTGATCAGTAATGTGAAGGTGTTGAAAAATGACCCCGGGTCGTAATTCAACGTTGAAAAGTGACCCCAATTTTTTGATATTTGGAATGTAAGTTTTAAGGTTAAAGTGCATGGAGGTATGAAACGTCAAAAACGCATTAATGGGTAAACTTAAAGCCTGTTGGTGCGTCCGTCCGTTGTTTCCACAGATTGCATTACCTTTAAATCTAATTTATCGTTCTTTATGTAGGTAAAACAAATGAAAAATACAGTTCAGCAACATTTGAGGAATATATATTAAAATCGTGCAATAAAATCGAAGTATTTAAATTATGAGACGTCGCATGAAACAGGTCATTAATGAACGAGCGTAAATGAGTCATTTTTATTTCGCTGACATTAAATGATATCTCTTTACAGACGGCAAATGTCATAATTATGTGTCTGCCCCTTACTCTTATCCCATTTACGCAGCATCCTAAGGTGGGGCTTGATTTTTGTGTGTTTTGTTTTGTAGTTTAAAATTAATCTTATTTTTAATACATCGGTGAAAATTAAAGTGAAATATGTTATTTAAGGTTTGGAAAATTGAAGAAAGTATTTGGCACCTACCTTGTTTTAAGATTACCTTTACATAATGGTGTACCCCGTCTGTCAAATGGTGCCCAGCTTATCAACTGCAGCTATTCAATGATATTTAAGCTACTTTACTCCGAGGACATCAATTCCAACCCCTTTTCCTTGATATATGAATCGAGAGTCTTACTCCCCTATAAACAAACATGAATTGTCCTTCGTACGGTGTACTGTTAGGGCCATCGCGTTTTCTCTGAGGACGGAAAACGCGAAGCATGACAGTACGATGGTGACAGTACGACAATACGATGGTGGCAGTACGACAGTACGATGGCGATGCACGACAGTACGATGGTGATAGTCCATCGTACTGTCGTAGTGTCACCATCGTACTGTCGTACTGTCACCATCGTACTGTCGTAGTGTCGCCATCGTACTGTCGTAGTGTCACCATCGTACTGTCGCCTTCCGTTAGCGCATGAACGACAGCCAAGATTCCCACCACTGCCTGCAAGCTCAGTCTGTCGAAGAAAACATTCAATGTGTAGTTTTTTCGTGGAAAATGCATAGGCTTGGAACCATAAAAGAATGTTTACTTGTAAGTAACTGTATCAGTGTGAACAGGCTGAGCAAGCATTTTTAGTATTTACAGTAATTAGCATTTTCTCTGCATTGGCGGAGGCAGTGGGTTCGAATCCCATGCTAGGAGGTGTTATTTTGAAGCCTCTTCAAAATATTTTTGACATGATAACCATAATTACATAGTAAATACTTCAATCTGTCATTGTCGTAGTAACGTGTTGAGTAACTCACTTTTTGTTGCCATTAAAATCTATAATTTCTAATCTTTTATCCCGAATGAGCTAAACTTCCAACTTGTGCCCAGTCAGGTTAATTTGATGTGTATGAAATTAATACATAGTACTAACCACGCAAGGACGCCACTGTTAGCTAATGTTAAACATTTGGCTTATTCAAACTCGAATTGAATTTGCCTAAATATGAAATTGTCTCACTCGTGAATTAATGTATATTGAGTAATGTAGCCGTCTTACATTTCAGGAAACAATGTCTTAAAGAATAAACGTTTCAGGAAGGCTTCAACAATAACATTATATATACAGGCAATTCGAATCGCCTTCAAAATTAATAGAAACATTTATTTAAAATGTACCTAAATAGCCACTTCCACCTGTCTTTGATTCCAGTATTGGCATCTTTTCAACTTTAACTGATTCAGTTTCCTTTTCAATTGACGGACACTAATATTACAAAGAAAACGTACAAGAGCTGTCAGTAGGACAGTGCGCTCGACTTTTCGTGTTTGCCAATAAACAAGCAATCAAAGTTAAAACATGTATCTTTAAAGGATGAGGGCAATATTCAATGTATTTTTGAATTAAAAAGGGGCACAATTCTGTCAAAATCTTGACAGAGTTGTGTACTCCTGTCTGTTGATGGATGTCATGATGGCAAGTAAGTATGATTTAGTTTCAAAGCAATATCTCAAACTGTTTTGAAATCAAATGAGGTGGAACGAAATACTTAAGCAATATTATATGTCGATCAAGGTCCTTAAATTTTTTAAAGTAATGCGTGACAGAGTTATCATCTCTTGTCTATAGATAGGGGTAATGATTAAAGCAGCATTCAAAGTTTCAAGCACCATCTCAAAGGGTTGGGCATAATTCTACAAAACACTCGAGACACTTATATATACTCTTGTCTTTTGATTAGGTCTTCATGGTAAGTACATATCTTTAGTTTAAAAGCTGTATTTGTAACAGTTTTGAAATAAAGTGAGGTGTTAACCAAGCTCAATACACTTTGTAAGTCCAAAAAGGCTCATAATTCTGTCAAAAAATCTTGACAGTGTTATGTACACTTGTCTGTAGATGGATGTTATGATGGAAAACAGGTATCGAACGTTTCAAAGCCATGTCTAGTAATTTTAAAATAAAGTGAGTTGGTACGAAAAACTTTACGATGTCGGGTTGAGTAGGAAAAGTCGAGCTCAAAATGTTGCAAATTCCTGAGAAAAAAAGTAGTAAAGGGCAAGTACTTGATATATAAACCTTAGAAACCGAAAGTAGAATAGAAAATTTAATACACTGAAACACGTAAACCTTTATTGAATAACTAAAATAAATTGTAGAAAAGGTAAAACATGTCCATTCACAAATTTCATTCCTAACACAAAATAGAATAGCCCTTGTAATAAAACAAATAAAACAACTCACTAGGTGAGGCTAGTGTGTACATAGTACACAAATATGACCACTATGAGCCTGTGTTGGACATCAATGAGGAAATCTTCAGTAAACCTCCATACATTCCAATTGGCAGTTATGTGCCAAAAGATTTAAAAATGTACGTTCCAAGCGAAATGTTGGAAGGCTCTTTGGTTAATAATTTCAAGGATGAGAGTATTTTACAAGAATTGCCATCTGAATTCCGTCAAAATGTGATATATGTGCAGACATTTAAGTACAAAAGTTATAACATTAGAGGCTTAGAGCACGTTTCAAAGCGAATAGAGCCTGACGTATTTAACCTGTTGTGTGACCAGGGGGACTTTGTTAAAATGCTATCTTAGATAAATATTTACAGAAGAAAGACATTTCTAACAAAGAAAATTAAGTTTCGTATGTCGCTTTTTATGCTTCTTTTAAGGTATTGTTACTGTTAAACATGTTCAATTTCTGACAACATTGTCTTTTTTTCTAGTATATGGTAGGGAAACCAGGCTTCCCATCGAAATCGAGCTTCCACCAAATTCTAATGCAGAACAAATAGATATAAGTGAAAGAGTGACAAAATTAATAAAGCCTAATCAGTATCGAAATGAAGCATGTGCAAGCATGTGTTTGTTTATTTTTATGAGTTTTCAACAGTATTTCAGTCCTGGAAATAACCAGTACCAGACCCCACTCCTCCACGGCAAACTGACAAATGCGTCCTCCGCTGGGATTCGAACCCACATCTGAGAGGTCTTTTGGATTAGATGTCGGCGACTCTTAATCAGTCGACCATGGAGGTAGTTTCTTCCCAGCAGAAGCGGGGAAGAAACCAGTAGCAATGCAGAGTGAATTGCCTTACTTAAGGATAAACATTCATGATGACAACCTAACCGGAATCGAACCACGGACTCCTGGCTTCGTATCCCAGTACGGAGCCTATACACCACTGACGCTTTACAATTTCGCCGCAGACGCTCTACAAAAATAGTTTATCAAGCAATTCATACATTATCTTTAGCACCAACCCAGTAATCCGCTAGTCAGCAAGTAAACATTTATGTGGTAGTAAATACACTGTCTCCCTTTAAAGAGCGAAACAAAAATTAGCTATTCCTTTAAAGCTTCTTTTGGTATATATAAACATAAGCAGCATGCATTGGGATTGAGATACAGGTATTTTGTTTGGGTCTTTAAAGGGAGACGAGTGTGTGATTAATTCTTATGAGGTCCGTCCGACTGAGCCACAATATAGCTTTCGCTATTGTTTATTTATGCAAAATTCCAGATTGTTTGCAGATATTCCAGATAATTGAATATGCCTCATTGGTATGGGATAGCTGTACTTTGTATGAACAGAATGTCCTTGAAAGCATTCAGTACGATGCTGCGCGAATTGTGACTGGTCTAACAAGATCAGTATCAATCGTAAATCTCATACGCGAAATTGGCTAGGTCTCACTTGCAGATAGAAGGAAAATGCAAAAATTGATTCTTGTTTTTAAACATAGTCGAGGCGAGCTTCCCTGTTATTTGAGCGACATCTTCCCAGAATTAGTTGGTAATAATAGTACATATAATTTAAGAAACAACGAGAATTATGCAACGGTTGCCCGACGATTAGAAATTTATTCGAAATCAGTTATACCCTCTTCTATTAAAGTATGGAATAGTTTAGACCTAGATACTCGTAATAGTCACTTTCAGCATTCAAAGCCAGACTTAAAATTATTTTTTCTCGGCCTCAAGCTCCGTCATACTTTTTTACAGGTGACAGGTTTCTTCAAATTACCACACAAGAATTAGAAATAAGTGTAGCAATCTTAATGCCGATTTACACTATAACCATTTACGCGACAATCCAATTTGTGAATGCGGTTTTCGTTCTAAAGACGCTGACCATTACTTTTTCAAATGCCCACTGTATACTGATCAGAGGTGTACCTTATTTATTAATACACGTACTTACCATCCTTTAAGTGCCTATAAATTATTATTCGGTATCAATAACCTTAGTGATGAAGAAAATAACATGTTATTCCATCATGTTCAAATTTTTATCAAACGATCAAGAAGGTTTCAAAATGTTTAAATCCTAGTTCTTAAAGAGTGCTCTTAATTGTTGTCCTTATTTACTATATTCATACCAAGGATAAAACGGACGGGCGGGAACTTCGACACACGGCTTCTTCTACTCTTTTCATTTTTTTTTCTCTATTGTCTTTTTTTTTCTTTCAAAATCATGTTTAGTCACTGTTTTTTTAGCATCATATTAATTATTTCCAGACATTTTTTTGATTGCTTATATATACTATTATCAATATCAATACTATAACGAGACTCACGCACATCTTTTTACCTTTAATGAGACTAATTGGGAAGGGCCAACCCTCTAATGTTGTTAAAACTTGTGGCCCGACCCTTTTGCTTTATAATTAAAAACTGCATCATACATGTAAATTCTTGAAAATAACTTTGTATTGCATGTGAAATTGCATCTATATTGTACATAAAGAAAAGCAATAAAATATTATTTAACTAAATTTAAATGTTGCAAAGAATGCCAAAAACCAAAAGCTTCTGATGCAGAAGTGCAAAAATAATCAATTTTCCTCACAATTCTTATGCAATTCAAATGTTATCTTTTCACAATTGACCATGACAGCTCAAAGTCTGTTTTTGTAGCTCAGTTAGGCGCCTTTAAAAAGATAGGATTGAAAACGTATTTATAGATGCTGTGCCTTCTAATATAATAAACATTCAGGGTCATTTTTCAATGTTAAATTATGAACCGGGGTCATTTTTAAACGTTTAATTATGAACCGGGGTCATTTCTCAACACCTTCAACAGGTGGTTCAAAATTCAACAGGTGGTTCAAAATTCAACGTTGAGAATTGACCCTGTGACCGTTGAAAATTGACCCCAGGGTCATTTCTCAACAGGGTCAAAATTTAATGTTACACCGGTTTACATTGTACACGAATGCAATGCTTCATTGCATTCGCCATTAGCCAGGGGGTCGAACGTAAAGCGTTACGATACATTTTAAGTGAGGTGAAATGGTGAGTAACAGAAACAAGTAATGTGGGCAAGAACCTGTTTGTTCAAAATATTAGTTATATGTTGTATTTTTTGTTCAAATAATATAGGGCGGAATGGAAAATATATTTTTGTATATGGAGGTACTTGCTACTTCAAATGCCACCGGCAATGTGACATACTTACCACAAGAATACAATAACAGTCGTTATGAAACAGATATTTTATTCAGGAAACAGTTTGATTACTATAAATAGCCAACCAAATTTACGGAAAGTTTTAACTATCTATTTCGCGTTTATCAACAATATTTCTGTGTTTCTTATTGTACTCATGATAACTGGTGCGATAAAATAACTGTACGCAAACATTTTTGTTCCTTACGATGCGTTTTCATTATCGACTGATATATGCTCTCTATGCATTGGCAATTAGTCACTGGTATGTTGAAAAACATTTTTATTTAGGGAATAGTTACTATAACTATATGATAATAAGATTATGTGTATGGTCATAGCATTCAAAATTTGATATAAGGGAGGACAGTTCTAATTCTAAGTACTGATACAGTGAATTTTGGAGACTGTCTAAACCGGCATGTTTTTCTTTTCTTTTTATCATAATAGTTGTCTGTGTGCTCAAACTGAGGATTGTAAAATGTGTTTGACATGCCCACTTTAACGAAGGATCCGTGAGACACATGGCAGTTCATATTGGCCCCCTGTATGTTTTCTGTGAGTATGGAAGATCTTGCCTAAGTACAGTTTTAAGTCAATATGTATTTGGAAAGTGTTGTATGATAATTAGCAGGAAAAGAAATTTCCACCAGCCAGCTAAACAGAGAAGACCATTAACATAATTAAGATTTTGTAATCATTTTATAAGAAAAAAAAAAACATTTACATTTACATTTATTTTAAAATTCTGCATGTGTAAATGATGAATTTATTAAGGTTCATGTATATAACATTTAAAATACAATATATAATCGAAGAACAATCGGAGTTGTAGCATCAAGAAATTTCTAATTTGAACTTCAAACTATCTTAAATGGATATATGTTGTCCACATAAACTCTCTTGTATTCTTGTTCACCATTGTTTGAGATGTTTGTTTGAATTGATTTACAAACTATCGAGATCATTTTCACGGAAATACTTATCAGCTGGGGCATACAAGCTCTACCGTCCCGTGACATACAGTGACATACGATCTTGTGTTAAACATGTCAATTCCCTATCAGACTTCTTTTAAGTTGATAATGAACTTTTTCAAGGGGGACAAACTTTGCAATTACTATTTTGTCACTTGAATGATATTGAAGTATGCCTCATGGAAATAAAGACTGTTGATTTACTTAAGACAAGGTATCCATATATTTAATCCTTTTCGTAGACGGCGGTGTATTGATGAGAAACCCCAAAAGCTCTTCAAACATATCTTATCAATCTTATCTTATCCGCTCAAGCCGGTGCTAGGGGACGTGAGGGATGTTGCGTTTGTTCTCTCAAAAGCATCACCCCTGGGGTCAAGGTCAAAGTCACTGTTACTAAAACAGAAAAATGGTTTCCAGACAATAGCTGCAGTTAGGAATGGTGGTGAGAACGCGATTGTACGATGCTGAAAGCGCAATGTTACGATGGTGAAAGCGCGATTGCACAATGGTGAAAACATGATCGTACGATTGTGAAAACACGATGACTATATGGTGAAAAAGCGATGGTACGATGGTGAAAGCGCGATGGCTCGATGGTGAAAACGCAATGGTACGATGGTGAAAATGCAATGGCACGATGGTGAAAGTGCGATGGTACAATGGTGAAAACGCGATGCTACGGCTATGAAAGCGCGGTGACCTGATGGTGAAAACGCGATGGTACGATGGTGAAAACACGATGGTGGTACGTTGGTGAAAGCGCGATGGTATACGATGGTAAAAAAACACGATGGCGCGATGGTACGATGGTGACAACGTGATGGTACGATGGTGGAAACGAGATATAACATCGCGTTTTTACCATTGTACTATCGTGTTCTCCTCAGCATGCCATCGTACCATCGCGTTTTCACCATCGTACCATCGTGCATCCTTGAAGGGAAGAAATAAAAAAAATACGATTGTCCAAATGGAAAACCGTACTCATGGTATTTAATAGATAAAATGGATTAAAGGAAAATATTTTATTTCCATATCACAATCACACTGACCTGAAACTTGTTATATTATTTGCTAATATCAAATATGTTCAAACAATAATGAACTATGACTAAAACGACTCATTTGATAAAAACACGCATTGGGCAATCATTAGTTACGAAATTGAGCACAATAGATAAATGATAAACTTTTTAAAATACAAGTTGACTGATTAGTTTACCATTAAAAATATTAATTACGGTATTTCAACAATCGTAGCATAAATCAAACGACTCCTAATCAATAAATATCTGCACTATTATTTCCCGGCTGTTCGTTAAAAAACTACGAAAGATTGGATTCAGTCAGAGCAAGCAACTACGTGTTCAAATTTCGCCGAATAGAAATTCACTTATTCATCAGATTATAAAATAAAGACATAATTATGACATAAGTACAGAAAGGTTATTGGCAACATTTAATGCAATGGGAGTGCAGCGCAATAATGGTAACAGTTCTCAGATGTGGTTTGACTTATTTTGTACTTTTTATTTAAAATGATTATGCTATTATATAAGGCCTCGAGTCGATTTTAACTAAAACAGCCTTTACCATTAAAGTGTATAACAAACAACTTAAATCATCAAATATAGCTTGGTGAATAATATCATGGTAATTTAACAGTTATAGATTTATATAGTATTATTTTAAATGTTCCTGATATAACTTTTATCATGAAATTGTTTAATGCTTAAATTAAGATCATTTGAAAACAGCCATTTTTCCGGTTGTTAAAGAACGATATATAAAAGTACTAACCGAATAGAGCAAAATACTATCAAGTCTGATTGAAATAACGTTAAATCTTTAAAGTTGTCATATGAATTTTTGCAAGGTGAGAAAGGAGATGCACAATATATTTTCCCCTAAAAGTCCCCTCATTGAATAAATCGCCAATCAAAATGAAATTTTCTACACAGTCCTTTCAAGAAAGAGTTACATAACGCTCTTATCAATCTTCATTTTGTCAATCACTATACGAGTTTCCAGTTAATAAGAATTATTAGTTTTGCGACTCACGCATATAGCAAGGAACGTACAATATTTGTACAACTATTTATTGTGTAGACAATTTCAAATTTTCGTACACTGACGCTGTATCTCTTTTTCCTACAAATAAAAAACTTCAAATTTTAAGCAATACTTTTTCATTATATAATCAAACATGTCACAGTTGTTCTTCTAAATAACTTGTGTCATTTAGCGCTAATGTAGTTTGTACACAATGGAATAACTAGCCAGATTTATAAAACGGAAACTTTCATTATTTTAAGTACCATTCTGTTTTTCTAAATTTGTGTTAATAAGTCAATCTACAGTCAAGCTATGGGCCTTCTTGGACAATACCCTACTAGAAGGAAAAAGAATGTTAGATGTGTAAATTGAGCGGTGTCAAAAACATGTTGATAATTTAATGTTAAACTTAAACAGAGTCAAATGATAGAAACACAGCAAAAATGATTTAAATTTTTATTTTCTCTCATCTTAACAATCCATGGTTTTATTTAATCAAACGTTTTTGCACTCGTTCAAATTTCATTATATTATGCTTCTCCTTTGTAATGATTCGTATTGAATTACTAGTAGTCATTTTAAACTGAAAATAGATTTAATTCATGACGTGTGTTTGGTTCTGTTTATTGAGTCGTTTGACAAGTATTTTATCTGTAGTGTCATGCGATATCATAGCGTGATACTTTACCCGTTACTCTATTGTTTACTTTTTTCTTTACTTTGTATGATAGAAAAGACGTTAAACTTCTCATCTCGTATGATTGACATGATTTATAGACATAAGTAACATTGCTTAATACACAGCGAATACCAGAGACAAAAATTGCCGTTAAATAGATATTGAAATGATAATTGTATCAAAACTAACAAAGAATTCACGTAAATATTTTTTAAAAGAAATCAATTTCGCTTCTTTGTCCAAAATCATTTTACTGGACACGATTTACTGGCTATAGGTCGTCATGTTTTTTCTGGTATTTTTTTTCTTCATATTTTAGCTCTTTTAGATTGGGTTTTTAATTTTTCATGCTTCGAACACTTTGCCTTTATACTATGACCTTTCTTAATCAAATATTTATTTTTTTCACGCCTCCTTTAAACAGGAAATTTATGATCGAGCATGCTGTTATAGAGGCTATGGTCCAGTTAACATTCGTGTCAAGTTTCATCAGTATGGAAGCATATTTTATAGTTTCATAGCAGTTTGAACTTGTAACGGGAGGCTATTTAATGAAAATTACCCAATTATACATGTTTTCGCTGAAAATGTCTTTCAATTAGAACTCTATGCTTGTATAGATTAAGTCCAAGTGAAAACATGATAATTAAATCTATTAAAATAAAATTATGCATCATAATTATATACTAGCAAGAGTCTAAAAGCAAATTAAACACTTAAACTACAACAATTCATCTCAAAGACCCCCCCCCCCCAAAAAAAAAACAGCTTATATACCCTTTTGTTTGCGTTATGTGCAAAAGTGGACTGCGAGCGACCCACTTGCGGTACAAAAATATATAAATATACATGTTAACATTTGTTCAACTTACAAATTCGCACAAATATAATAATAAAAATAATAATAAGAATAATAATGTACACACTGCAAACATTGTTGAAATTGTTGGAATTGTTGTTTTTACGTATTCTAGCCCAACTTAAAAACCCAATCAAAGATGAACTTGTTTTTTATTTAAACTTGAAATCTGACATTTTGATTGACTTCTTCTGTAGTCATTCGTAACTAAAGAAGTCATTCAAAAAGTTCAGATTTCAATTTTGAATAAAAACAGTGCAAATTAGTGCAGCATAAACTTGCAAAAAATAAAACTATTTATTTATGCTATACAATATTGATACACTTACATTTGATTAACTATTATTTAAACATATTAGCAGCAGAAAAAATAAACTGAGAAAATCCCTTTTATATAAGCTCAACATTTACAAAGCAGTGAGGAATTTCATTCCTAAAATCTGATACTTTTTGGAGATGATGAAAGGCTAAAACTAGTTCACTCGGAAAGCTGATTCTACGCGACCTTCACTGGCTGATCAAATCTAATAATAACTGAGCTGTGCCAATGACCTTGACTGTTAATACAACAAAATGAGTAAAGAAATGTTGGCCAGATATTCCATCCTAAAACAGTACTTCTTTTCAAATTTCACACCAATATATAATAGAAATCGAAAGGAGTTCTTGAATCCGAATTCAAATTTATTTTAGCTGTAAATCGAAGGGATTAATTGTTAAAAACCGGGCCCATAGACAAAAAAATAGTAAACACAAATAGCTCCGCGCCTGTGGGCGTGGAGCAATCATATTCAATTGGCGTAACTAAAATATATGTGGGATATATATATATATAGTGGGATCGTGAGATTTAAAGCGTTAAAATAATAAATGTAAGAAGCCTCGTGTTATGTATTTTATAGATAAAATGGAATTATCAAACTATTTTATTTCCATATCACAATTACACTGACCTGATACTTGTTATTTTATTTGTTTATATCAAATATGTTCAAACAATAATGCACTGTGACTAAAACGACTCATTTGATAAAAATACACACCGGCCAATCATTAGTTAAGAAATTGAGCACAACAGATAACACAACAGCATAAATCAAACGAATCATAATCCATAAAATATCTACTCTATTATTGAATGAATGAACGAATAGAATAAATGTATGAATGAATGAATGAATGAATGAATTAATTAATGAATTAATTAATTATCAGTCTGTCATATTTATTGATCTCGTGCGTTCGGGATAATTACGTCATGCACTTAACTGTAATGGTAAGGGTAACCCTTGCCCTAACCTAATGATTAAGGTAAAAGACAATGGCATTTATGATACTTTTCCTATTTTTAGTTGTTGTTTTTTTTCTGAAAGCTAGACAGCGCCTTGCCTTATTTATTTGGTTATTGTATTCAAGACTATCAAAATATGAAACACTTAATTGAATCATTTATACATATATCCAATACATGTACTTTAGAATGTCAACATCAAAGACTGATAATACGTATGTATTTGCATTTTTGTTGTCCTGTTCTGGCTGACTAGAACCGATGCAATATTAATAATGAATTGTAAGATTTAAACATTGTACTCAATTGTAACAGTATTGTACCAAAGTCGACATCCACAAAAAAGAAGTACTATCCTTTCATATTCTTAACGGCTGTTATAGTGTCCAACATTTAATTGTACCGAAGTTGTATTTATTCATGTATAAAAATTTCAATATATTAACCGTATGTTATGAATAATCTAATTGTTTTGGCCGATCTAAAATTATACACGACACTTGAGATTGGTCCAACGATCCGAAGACTATTTAAATGATGTTGTTCACTATATGTATTTATTTTCGAACTGTTTATTTTAGCTTTAGTGTAATGTGACTTTTTTTCTATGATTTCAATTAAGCCTTTGTCGAAATAAACACGCTTGCTGAAGAAAACTGTTATTGAAAATGGGACATAATGGTAAATTGATAAAATTACGCTATAACTTAATCTATATACGAAATGTATTTTTTATTTAATTCAATTCTACACTTAAAGCAAAGATTATCGCTATCAAATAATATCAATAATAATTGTAAACAAGAATATGACGTAAAGTTTATTGGAAATAAAAGAACTGTATCAGCTGTATTTTAGTAAAGTTGTCATAGATAAAACACTGAAATTAAGGGTCGACCGCTCACCGCAATTAATTTGAATCTCAGCATAGACTTTTGATTCTTTCATGTGTAGAAACTATCCCCCCGTTTTTTAATGGAACGTCGGGTTTTTTTAAACCGGGCCCCATCGTGCCTTTAAAAATTAAATTTAAGGGGCACCTGATGTCTCCTTCCCCCAAAAAAGGGTGCTTTTTCTATTTCTGGGATTTGATGTGACGTAAAACCAAATATGAACAAATATACTTGTCGGCTTTTACGGCTTCCGCACGACGCAAAGAATGTTGATTTGACGATATAATAGACGATAAACAGAATCCCTAAAGAAAGCCTTAAACGGAAAAAATAGCATATGGCTGTGTATTAGTTATAATAGGTTTTCCACAAACGGTACTAGTAATTACAATCTACAATTATACCCTCAAGGCACTGGAATAAGCAGAATTCAACATTAAAGTATAAACTGGATATATTTTTTAAATTATTTATTTTCATTTTTGATGTTCATATGTGTTTGTAACTTTATAAAGTCAAAGCAGATCTTTTTTCCTAGCGTATATAAAAACATTGCACTGATTGTCTGATTGTGATGTTATGGATACACAGGGTGTTATGATATGCAATTGAAATAATCCAACAACCTTCTGACAGTTCACAAGAAGTCCATGGGAAGTGATGCATTTAGGTGGAAGCAAATAAAGAAAAATAGAGTAAACGCGCGAAACGACAATTTTGAAAATGTTGCAGGCTCGGTTTAATTGAGACTGTTCATGGACGGTATTGGAAAGAGCAAGTTACCATCCACGCACCCTTGCACCGGCATTAAGCAGTAGTCAACATTTAATATGACATGGTAAAATTTGGAACATAAAAATCCGTATTGTGTACATAAAAAGAAATTCACACATATAAAAGAACCTGTGACATGTTAATGTCATTCCATGAAAAAGTGGAGTATGGTCCCCAAGTTAAAATGCGTGTGTCCTAAAAGAGAAAACAGTGGCGGAACCAAACAAAATGGAATTTTGAAAGGGATCAGAGGTTATGAAGCCTGCATATCACTATACTCAGAAGACGCCAAATTGCGCGCGAAACATTTGCCATGTCATTGAATTGTTTAATAAGTGATTATTACTATGTGACTTGAAGTATTTGTAAATAAGAATCTTAGAAGTTTACATATCAAAATTGTTCACATTTGCTTTTCAGTGATCTTGTACTAATTATTCAGATTGGCTGTTTAAATCAGTGAGTTTTTAAAGGAAAAAAATAGAGGTTCTTCTTTGAAAATGGTTATTTGTTCGGATGCATATTTAAAAATCGTAATGTTGTAAAGGTTAAGCAAAACAGTTTTGTTTTTGTCGTAATCCGCACATTTTTGAATCTGGGATAAATGAAGACTCATCGAAATCGTTATTAGCTTATTCTATTCTATAAATAAATAACACATTAATATTGAATGTATTAAATACCTTTTTGTATGATCGATTTACATTAAAAATTTACCAGACCTATAATGGCGTGCTTTTTTTTAAATGATACCCTTCTTTGCCTTTTGTATAAACAGTAGCTCCTATTATACATTGAATATGGATATCGGAGTAAATTATAACAATATGAATACAATTTCGCTTTAACGTGCTCAGTTAAATCTTAGTATTGAATATTGTAACAAACAGTTCAAATAATTACACTACAATGTCGTCTAATTATTTTATTGTTTTCCATGTCTGACAAAATAAGTTTATAGAAATAGAGTAAAGACAAACACATTTAGTGCCTGTCAAATGCTTTCACTTCTGTTTTGATTTTGTAATCACATCTACATAACAGGTTATACAGTAAATCTACATGAGAGTATATGTAGATGAGTAATCTGTTCTTTTCTTGTTTATTATAAAAGTCTCGGTGTTACTTAAATGCAAAACTGGCGGGTACTTAATTAGCTCACATTTCTAACATATTTTCCCCTTCCCTATAAACTGTCAATATTCTAAGCCGAGCCAACGGGCTGAAAAAATTGCAACATGCCTTCAGATATTCCTGACTAAGACCCTGTACATGTATAATTAAATATTCAACAGTATCAAGTTTACATCCGTTACTGGTTGCCTAGCAGTTTCCGGCCCCTAGCAGTTTTCCGACCCTTTATGGTTATTTTTACAAGTAGGGCATCTACATGTATGTGACTTCAGCAAATCAGAGAGACATTTTGTTCTATGTAACACAACAGTTAAATAGTACAGCAATGTATAGATATATATTCCTGTTGCTTAAAGTTACATAAGAGAACTTGCGACATTTAATGATAAGCAACACCTGGGGAATTCTAGTTTTAATGCCCATTTGCAATAACTGAACCCTATTCCAGGTAATCAATTCCTTTGAATAGTAAATTTGCAGACTGGACATGTCTATTTCTTTGATAAAATCATCTTAACAGATCTTACTGATACTGAATTATATTAGAATTCAAAAGAAAGTCAGGAAAACTGCTAGGAAATTTTGAATAAAAGTGAGAAAAGGTTAAATTTGAATTAAAAAGTAAAGTAAAAAAGCAACATTGAAAACATCGTAATGCTGGACAGGTTCTTTAATGTGTTTTATCAAAATTAAATACTCATCCGTAGACAGAATTTTATTTTATTTGTTATAAAGTGCGAATTGGTAGGAAACCAGTAAAGTTTATAAGAGTAAAGGGATAAAGGCCTCTATTGTTGATACGCGTTATGATTTCTGTAATTGGTTTGTAAGTTTGGGTTCGGCATTATTTTGTTATATATTGTCTGCTACCGGGTATTGGCTAAAAATGTATACATAAAAGTGTTTTTTTTTTATATAAATAAAGTAAGGATCCCTATCTGTCTAGATTAACAACTTAATTAATACCAAGTATCGGTAACAAATTCTGTGGTTGTATTATTTATATTTGTTTGCCAGAAACATATATTTCCAGTATAACAGTTTAACGCTAGGTTTGAACAAACCAAAATTGATTTACGCATGCAGGGTTTGATTTACTGCTTGGATTCGGCATCCATTTAAACACACCAAACTCCTCCATAAAATAGTTTTATGGACACAATTTTTCTTTCACTCCAGTTCATTGACATTGAGCCGAAAATTGTGTGCTTATGTCTAACTTGGAAAACCGATTGTGACCGGGAAAATGTATTTGAATATCCAAATAGCATATGTATGAACAGATTATGTCTGATTAAAAATGTGAAAATACAGTACAAATAAAAAAGACTTCATGAGTTAACTGATACAGAAATATTAATGATAGACGTTTTAAAATGTTTTACTTACGGTAAAGTATCTTCTTTAATCCATTTTTATTGTTTTGAATCAAGTGATATCGAAACATTGCACAGTGTTCATTTCTAAAATGTTTTGATTTCAAATGTTTCAATGAAATGTGAGTGATGCGTTTGAAAAATTATAACACTATTATCGTATTCTCTTAAGGAATTTAGTTCAATACCTTGCCTCCTTATAAGTTTTAACGCTATTATATTTGCATTTCGGTTGAACAACTTGCTTGTTAGCCAATGAAATTTCAACAACTCATACTTGAAGGACACTAATATCCAATGGTCTATTTATAGATATTTCGTATGAAAGTATTGCCAATATAAATATTGAACGATGTATATCATGTTTCTGTTTGGCTTTTTCAATTCATTCAAAGGTTAAAAAATATGTCAATCGCTTTGTAATTATACTGTAGTGCGATATATAGTGATAACTTTAACATATGTTTAAAGCCAGATATATATTTCTAAAGGTTTAAAAGGCTTTGCGCTCAGAGTATTTGAAATAAAACATTTTCATCAGGCAACGTCTTTGTAAGTTAACATTTCATTTACCGTATTGTAACAGGCAGTTAAATATATGGAACATTTCATTATTCGTTTGTATTGGTATTTTAATCAAGTTTCATTATCATTAGCAAAATAATATTCATTCGCGCACAAAGGCAGTTGTAGCATAATATTTCTACTTTAAAAGTTCCTGTCTGATCAAATACATGAAATTGTTTTGTCCCGTCTGTCGGTCTCCGTCAAACCAAGTATGCATTTTGCATGCAATTTTGTTGTGATTATTGCTTCTGAGGGATCACCCTACTTTACAAAAAAGGCCTTGTTTATAATAGTGCCATCCCTACTGACTTACCTTGAGACACCTTTTGCTTGCATACCATGTACCTTCAAACTCCTACCACTATACTCTACTATTACAATAGCAGTTATCAAGTGCAATACAAGTAAAATGGTTTCCTGCGGGGAACATTTTTCATGATATAAAGATATTTCATTTAACTATTTTCAACACCGTTTTGGCAGAGGGGAATAAATAAACGTTTATATCAGGAACATAGTTGACAATTATCGATCAATATAGAAGAAGGTCTTTCAAAACTGGTGACCGTTGATGACCGGAGAAGGTCGAACATAAAACAATTATTTCTTTTTAAGAAAATGATTAAATAGGCCTACCATATTATGAATAGTTAAAAGCAAAAAAAATAATAAAGTAAACACACAAGTTTACGCAGAAAATATCTCTTTTTATTATGGCAGATTCCACTACGGATATTTTAATTTTGTAGATTTTCAGTATAAACAATTTATTGTTTGTAAAATTGAGATACATATATTAAAGAAACAATGATAATTTTCAAATAAATCATTCAAGTTTTTCCACCTTAAACGGTAAAATAATTATAGAAAATAAGAAATATCACGTAATAGGTTTTTGTTCTTAATTAGGTTTAATTCTGACTAATTCCTAAGAGGTAATTCCGTAAAGTAACGACAAACGGTATTTAGCCAGGTTATCGAAAAAGTCAATTAACCAATCGTGTACGGTTTACATCGATTCGAGCACTTTCAATCGTTGAAAATTAATTCGCCTCAAACAACTGATAGGGGGCATGAGGGATGTTGCATTTTTTCCTTAACCTGCATGGACAGACTCAATCAACCGAATTTGCAATTTTCATGTAATGTTGTTGTGAAAAATAACTTTCAAAGGTTCACTCTGTTTGCAAATTTTTAATATTTAGCAAATTCGAATGTAACGGAGTGGTTTTAAGAAACGTTTAAATAACTGGAATAAAAGGAGAATATTTCTTTTGTTCTGCATGTTAATTGAAATATTTATCTGAAAGTGAACACCACGAGTGGCGTCCACAAGTGGAAATATAAGCGATGGTATTTACGAGTTAAAAAAAAATAATCTTACATGTATACAAACAAACACATTTTCTTTTTACTTGTTTTAAACCATTTATACGGATTTCAGCCTGTGACAATATATGCGCTTTCTTACTCGACGTTATTAAATCATGGCGTCACATTGTTCTTGTTGGAAAATTATACTGTAAAATGCAAGAATTTCGTTTCATTTTGACATTGAAATGCAACTTATCATGTGCTTCTCTGTGTGTCTGACAACATTTCTACTTATATATATGATGCATTCTTTTTTATTTGTTCATTTATTGACAATTAAATACAGTCTGGCTAAGTACTATGCAAGTTTATATTTTATAATTTCACGCTGAAATGATAGAATACTTCCACTGAGTACTGAATATCATGTCATAAAACTTGATATTTTGAAGGACCTATATTGTCTGTTTGTTTACATTTTTACCCCATATAATGATATTCTATACAGACATTGACGTTAATGAACAGGAATGAATAGAATCAAATATTTTTAAGTATGTAATGCTATTTAACCCCCTGTTCCAAATTATTATGATTATAATTCTATTGGAATTTCAATACCATTTATGTCAAAAATAAACCACGGTCCTTTGACAGATATATCTAGGATAGAGATATAATAGATCTATAACCTATTATTTACAAAATAATTAACCATACAATATTTATATAGAGGTGACATTCAATACTTTTATCTACAAAATCTAAGATTGTTCGTACCTTAACCTCGTATCACATTGTGTAAAATATATTCTTTTTAAAATAGATAAATCAAGCTAACAATAAAAAGTTGGCAATGAAATTTTTCAAAAATCAAAATAAACCCATAATCAGATCAAAGATCAGTAAATCAATATTTTAAAATGTATTTATCTTTAAAATTATTTCAATTATTTTGTGTTTAACGCAATAACACACACAAGGCTTCGCTGTAAAGAAAACATTTAAATGATCTTAGGGAATGATGCGCATTTTGTGCAATCCTGTACCTGTTTTCCTTTAATCCGAGTTGATGGGTTAAATGGTCTATATAGTGTCAATTTGACATGAATATGATAACCATTGCGAAACCAGTTTAGGCATTTTTTTGCATTGGAACTTCGTAAGCTATTAATAGAAAATACTATTTGTATAAAACACTGCATATGTAACAAAATGTTTATTTGAATTTAAATATTGGATAGTTTATTACGTTATTTTTTAACATTGATTATATAACATCATGATTTCTTTGCAGTTTTGTTCTGAAAAGAAATCACGTGAACCTTTCTTATATTCACATAAAAATTGTCAACCGCCATATATTATAAAATGGTTGAACTACTTAAATAATGTATCCAATTTTTGTTTCAAATTTAAACAATTTTGTTTTTCTTTGTTTTTGTTTTCAGATAGAGCTTACAAATAAAGCTTTCAAAACAGTTATTTTAAGCTAATCGACTAAGCATATAATTGTAAAAGTAACATAACCTAAATAGAAACAATTAGAATTCATTCAAAGCCCAACCGGCGCCGGAACTTTTAATGTTAGTCACTTAACAGCGTGTTACCATTTTTACCTCACCTGTCACAAAGTGACATGGTGAGTTTTTGTGATCATGTTTCGTCCTTCGTCTGTCCGTCCGTAAACGTTTACTTTAAATGACATTTCTGATAAACGGCTAAGCCAATTTCATCCAAACTTCACAGGAATGGTCCATTGGTGGTCACCTTTAAAAATTGTTCGAAGGATTAAATTCCATGCAGAACTCTGATTGCCATGGCAACCGAAAGAAAAAACTTAACATATCTTCTTTGAAAAAAACCAAAAGAGTTAGACCTAAAATATATGACAAAAAACATCTTCTAGTGAGTGTCTAACAAGTTTTTTTCAAATAAAAGCCCTGGGGTCAAAATTAACTCCTCACCAGGGATCATTGCTTTTCCTCATATGTCTATAGTAAAAAACTTAAAACATCTTCTTTTAGAAAACCGAAAGAGCTAGAGCTTAAATATTTGGCATGAAACAGTGCTTGAGGAATGTCTACCAAGTTTGTTCAAATTAAAGCACTGGGATCAAAATTGGCTCCGCCCCGGAGTTCATTGATTTTCCTTATATGTATATAGTTAAAACTTAATATAATCTTCTTTTAAAAAATTCAAATAGATAGAGGTTGAATATTTGGCATGAAACATTTTCAAGTGAGTGTCTATCAAGTTTGTTAAAAAAAGCCCTGGGGTCAAAATTAGCCCCGCCCAAGGGTTCATTGGTTTTCTTTATATGAATAAAGTTAAAACTTGATAAAATCTTCTTTTTTAAAAATTCGAAAGAGCTAGAGCTTAAATAATTGACATGAAACATTTTCAAGTGAGTGTCTATCAAGTTTATTCAATTAAAAACCCTGGGATCAAAATTAGCCCAACCCCGGGGTCATTGATTTTCCTTATATGCCTATAGTAAAAACTTTAAAAATCGTCTTAAAAGAAAACCCAAATAGTTAAAACTTGGATTTTAAGCATGAAACATTTTCTGGTAAGTGTTTACCAAGTTTGTTTTTAAAAAAAGCCCTTGGATCAAAATTGACCCGCCCCGGGGGTACTGATTTTCCTTATATCTCTTTCGTAAAAACTTAAAAAATATTTCTTTAAATAACCCATAGAGCTAAAGCTTAGACATTAAGCATGAAACATATCTTAGTAAGTGTCTACCAAATTTGTTCAAATAAAAGCCCCAGGGTTAAATTGGCTCCGCCTCGGGGGTCTGATTTTCCTTATATATCTATAGTAAAAACTAAAAAAAGATCTTCTTTGAAAAAGGAGATAGGGCACAAAATGGGCGCAATTAAATGAAACTCTTCTAATATGTTACAAGAATAACTCTAAGTAACATGTACGTAACATCAATGTAACACATATAAAGGCTGTAACTCTTTAGGTCTTATATTTAAATGTGTTTTGAAATCAATTGTAAAAAGTAAGTAAAAATGTTCATTATAATCCCAGTTGGCGTAACATTTGTAACAATGCTGTAACAACCTTGTAACATCTATGTAACCTTATTAATTCCGATTTTTGGCCATTTTCAAGGTTTGTTCTGTAACACTTGTAACAACCTGTAACATTTGTAACAATTATCTGTGAATTTTTCATTTCCATTTTCAACCTTCGTAACATTTGTAACAATGCTGTAACAATGCTGTAACAACCTTGTACTATCTATGTAACCTTATTAATTCCGATTGTTGGTCATTTTCAAGGCTTGTTCTGTAACACTTGTAACAACCTGTAACATTTGTAACAATTATCTGTGAAATTTTCATTTCATTCTCAACCATCGTAACATGTGTAACAATGCTGTAACAACTACGTAACAACCTTGTAACATCTATGTAACCTTATTAATTCCGATTTCAGACCATTTTCAAGGCGTGTGCTGTAACACTTGTAACAACCTGTAACATTTGTAACAATTATCTGTCAAATTTTCATTTCACTCCAAACTCTCGTAACACTTGTAACAATGTTGTAACAACTATGTAACATCCTTGTAACATCTATGTAACCTTATTAATTCCGATGTTTGGTCATTTTCAATGCTTGTTCTGTAACACTTGTAACAACCTGTATCATTTGTAACAATTATGTGTGAAATTTTCATTTCAATCTCAACTCTCGTAACATTTGTAACAATGCTGTAACAATGCTGTAACAACCTTGTAACATCTATGTAACCTTATTAATTCCGTTTTCTGACCATTTTTAAGGCTTGTGCTGTAACACTTGTAACAACCTGTAACATTTGTAACAATTATCTGTGAAATTTTCATTTCATTCTCAATCTTCGTAACATTTGTAACAATGCTGTAACAACTACGTAACAACCTTGTAACATCTATGTAACCTTATTAATTCCGATTTTTGGTCATTTTCAAGGCTTGTTCTGTAACATTTGTAACAACCTGTAACATTTGTAACAATTATCTGTGAATTTTTCATTTCCATTTTCAACCTTCGTAACATTTGTAACAATGCTGTAACAATGCTGTAACAACCTTGTACTATCTATGTAACCTTATTAATTTTTCCGATTGTTGGTCATTTTTCAAGGCTGTTTTCTGTAACACTTGTAACAACCTGTAACATTTGTAAACCAATTATCTGTGAAATTTTCATTTCATTCTCAACCATCGTAACATGTGTAACAATGCTGTAAAAACTACCGTAACAACTTGTAAATCTATGTAACCTTATTAATTCCGATTTCAGACCATTTTCAAGGCGTGTGCTGTAACACTTGTAACAACCTGTAACATTTGTAACAATTATCTGTTCAATTTTCATTTCACTCCAAAAACTCTCGTAACACTTGTAACAATGTTGTAACAACTATGTAACATCCTTGTAACATCTATGGTAACCTTATTAATTCCGATGTTTTGGTCATTTTCAATGCTTGTTCTGTAACACTTGTAACCCAACCTGTATTCATTTGTAACAATTATGTGTGAAATTTTCATTTCAATCTCAACTCTTCGTAACATTTGTAACAATGCTGTAACACAATGCTGTAACAACCTTGTAAAACATCTATGTAACCTTATTAATTCCGTTTTCTGACCATTTTTAAGGCTTTGTGCTGTAACACTTGTTAACAACCTTTAACATTTGTAACAATTATCTGTGGAAATTTTTCATTTCATTCTCAATCTTCGTAACATTTGTAAACAATGCTGTAACAACTACGTAACAACCTTGTAACATCTATGTAACCTTTTAAAATTCCGATTTTTGGTCATTTTCAAGGCTTGTTCTGTAACATTTGTAACAACCTGTAACATTTGTTAAACAATTATCTGTGAATTTTTCATTTCCATTTTCAACCTTCGTAACATTTGTAACAATGCTGTAACAATGCTGTAACAACCTTGTACTATCTATGTAACCTTATTAATTCCGATTGTTGGTCATTTTTCAAGGCTTGTTTCTGTAAACACTTGTAACAACCTGTAACATTTGTAACAATTATCTGTGAAATTTTTCAATTTCATTCTCAACCATCGTAACATGTGTAACAATGCTGTAACAACTACGTAACAACCTTGTAACATCTATGTAACCTTATTTAATTCCGATTTCAGACCATTTTCAAGGCGTGTGCTGTAACACTTGTAACAACCTGTAACATTTGTAACAATTATCTGTCAAATTTTCATTTCACTCCAAACTCTCGTAACACTTGTAACAATGTTGTAACAACTATGTAACATCCTTGTAACATCTATGTAACCTTATTAATTCCGATGTTTGGTTCATTTTTCAATGCTTGTTCTGTAACACTTGTAACAACCTGTAATCATTTGTAACAATTATGTGTGAAATTTTCATTTCAATCTCAAAACTCTCGTAACATTTGTAACAATGCCTGTAACAATGCTGTAACAACCTTGTAACATCTATGTAACCTTATTAATTCCGTTTTTCTGACCATTTTTAAGGCTTGTGCATGTAAAACTTGTAACAACCTGTTAACATTTGTAACAATTATCTGTGAAATTTTCATTTCATTTCCTCAATCTTCGTAACATTTGTAACAAATGCTGTAACAACTACGTAAACAACCCTTGTAACATCTATTTGTAACCTTATTAATTCCGATTTTTTTGGTCATTTTTTCAAGGCTTGTTCTGTAACATTTGTAACAACCTGTAACATTTGTAACAATTATCTGTGAAATTAACATTTCACTACAAATTCTTGTAACATTTGTAACAATGCTGTAACAATACTGTAACAACCTTGTAACATCTATGTAACCTTATTAATTCCGTTTTATGACCATTTTTAAGGCTTGTGCTGTAACACTTGTAACAACTTGTAACAATTGTAACAATAATCTGTGAAATTTTCATTTCATTCTCAACCTTCGTAACATTTGTAACAATGCTGTAACAACTACGTAACAACCTTGTAACATCTATGTAACCTCATTTATTCCGATTTTTGGTCATTTTCAAGGCTTGTTCTGTAACACTTGTAATAACCTGTAACATTTGTAACAATTATCTGTGAAATATTCATTTCATTCTCAACCTTCGTAACATTTGTAACAATGCTGTAACAATGCTGTAACAACCTTGTAACATCTATTTTACCTTATTAATTCCGATTTCAGACCAAGTTCAAGGCTTGTGCTGTAACACTTGTAACAACCTGTAACATTTGTAACAATTATCTGTGACATTTTCATTTCACTCCAAACTCTCGTAACACTTGTAACAATGTTGTAACAACTATGTAACAACCTTGTAACAACTATGTAACAACCTTGTAACATCTATGTAACCTAATTAATTCCGATTTCAGACCATTTTCAAGGCTTATGCTGTAACACTTGTAACAACCTGTAACATTTGTAACAATTATCTGTGACATTTTCATTTCAATCCAAACTCTCGTAACACTTGTAACAATATTGTAACAATGCTGTAACATCCTTGTAACATCTATGTAACCTTATTAATTCTGATTTTTTGGCCATTTTCAAGGCTTGTTCTGTAACAATTGTAACAACCTGTAACATTTGTAACAATTATGTGTGAAATTTTCATTTCAATCTCAACTCTCGTAACATTTGTAACAATGCTGTAACAACCTTGTAACATCTATGTAACCTTATTAATTCCGTTTTCTTACCATTTTAAGGCTTGTGCTGTAACACTTGTAACAACCTGTAACATTTGTAACAATTATCTGTGAAATTTTCATTTCATTCTCAACCTTCGTAACATTTGTAACAATGCTGTAACAACTAAGTAACAACCTTGTAACATCTAGGTAACCTTATTAATTCCGATTTTTGTCATTTTCAAGGCTTGTTCTGTAACATTTGTAACAACCTGTAACATTTGTAACAATTATCTGTGAAAAATTTTCATTTCACTCCAACTTCTTGTAACATTTGTAACAATGCTGTAACAATGATGTAACAACCTTGTAACATCTATGTAACCTTATTAATTCCGTTTTTCTGACCATTTTTAAGGCTTGTGCTGTAACACTTGTAACAACCTGTAACAATTGTAACAATTATACGTGAAATTTTTCATTTCATTCTCAACCTTTCGTAACATTTGTAACAATGCTGTAAACAACTACGTAACAACCTTGTAACATCTATGTAACCTTATTAATTCCGATTTTTTGGTCATTTTCAAGGCTTGTGCTGTAACATTTGTAACAACCTGTAACATTTGTAACAATTTATCTGTGAAATTTTCATTTCACTCCAAATTTCTTGTAACATTTTGTAACAATGCTGTAACAATGCTGTAACAACCTTGTTAACATCTATGTAAACCTTATTAATTCCGTTTTCTGACCATTTTTAAGTCTTGTGCTGTAACACTTGTAACAACCTGTAACATTTGTAACAATTATCTGTGAAAATTTTATTTCATTCTCAACCTTCGTAACATTTGTAACAATGCTGTATCAACTACGTAACAACCTTGTAACATCTATGTAACCTTATTAATTCCGATTTTTTGGTCATTTTCAAGGCTTGTTCTGTAACACTTGTAACAACCTGTAACATTTGTAATCAATTATCTGTGAAATTTTATTTCACTTACAAATTCTTGTAACATTTGTAACAATGCTGTAACAATGCTGTAACAACCTTGTAACATCTATGTAACCTTATTAATTCCGATTTCAGACCATTTTCAAGGCTTGTGCTGTAACACTTGTAACAACCTGTAACATTTGTAACAATTATCTGTGACATTTTCATTTCACTCCAAACTCTCGTAACACTTGTAACAATGTTGTATCAACTATGTAACATCCTTGTAACATCTATGTAACCTTATTAATTCCGATTTTTGGTCATTTTCAAGGCTTGTTCTGTAACATTTGTAACAACCTGTAACATTTGTAACAATTATCTGTGACATTTGCATTTCACTCCAAACTCTCGTAACACTTGTAACAATGTTGTAACAACTATGTAACATCCTTGTAACATCTATGTAACCTTATTAATTCCGATTTTTGGCCATTTTCAAGGCTTGTTCTGTAACACTTGTAACAACCTGTAACATTTGTAACAATTATGTGTGAAATTTTCATTTCAATCTCAACTCTCGTAACATTTGTAACAATGCTGTAACAATGCTGTAACAACCTTGTAACATCTATGTAACCTTGAAACTTGAAACTTTTTATTTACTTAAACGCCTATTTTTACAAAACATTCATATTCAATGGCGTTGTACAGCAATAATAATGATAATAAAATACTTCTAATAAAATACTATTAAGAAATGGTTTACAGTGTTATGAGCAGATATTAAGAAATTATTGAATGATTTTAAATGAAAATGAGTAAAATGGTATCAATTCAAGTTAAGAACATATCATGCATCAAGAATAATAAAAAATTGATAAAAGATTACTAATATCACATTGAAAAATCACTTTTAGAAATACTACATATCACAGCTATGAATTTTAAAATTTCAAACGTCATTTGCGCTTTTTCACTTTTGAATTAAAACAAGTTGAAATAGTCCCTGAACATGTGGGTCTTAAGATTTCTCTTGAATGCTTCTATAGTGTTACTGTTTCTGATTTCTGTCGGTAATTGATTATACAGTTTAGGTCCAATGTAACTAAAGCTACGGTCCTGCGAAAGATTTTCTCTTATTGAAAGGAACATTGTAACAATTGTCAACACATTCTGATGATCTGAGAACTCGTTTTGCAGATTTGCTTTTCTAAAAGTTCAGTAAGATAATCTGGGTGCGTTTTCCCTTCGAACAATTGAACATGTAAGTTAAGATTTTAAAAAACTTATTCTTGCCTTTACTGGCAGCCAGTGAAGATCGAACAAAGCTTGCTTAGAGCTATCATATTTTACTTCTTGAAAGAACTAACTTTGCGCACATATTTTGAATCCTTTGCATCTTTTGTAAATCACAGTTTGCGATAACCGTATAAGATGGGAGTTACAGTAGTCTAAGTGAGACATTACTAAAGATAACACAAGAGTCTCTGTCGCTTCCTTTGTGAGGTATTGTCTTATGTTTTTGATCCGCATAAAATTTATCATGGCAGTTCTACATTTCCGCTTTACGTGTTCTTTTGAAGTTCAAATTTTCGTCGAGGAAAGCACCAAGATATCGAATGCAGTTTTCTTTGTTGATGGTATCGTTTACAATTTTGATAGATTTAGTTTTCACATTTGTAAGTTGTTTGCTTACTCCCAAACATAATGAATTCGGTTTTTTTGAGGTGTTCATTTTCAACTTATTAGAATTCATCCAGTTGTTCGTTGTTTCGCCAGCGTTTTCTAAATCACTTATTGTATTTCTTTTCACTGTTTTGTATATTTGGAGAAAACGATTTGTCCATAGTATGGTCGTCTGCGAAGCCACGAAGTGTGGGGGTGACCGTCGGCGGAATGTCATCGAAAAGTGTGCCTGCATAGGCGAGATACAACCAGGGCCCGAGACAGGATCCTTGAGGAACAGAACACTCCAGTGCACGTGACGTCGAATATGCCGAGTTTACATTAACCCGACAAACTGCGTGGGTGAAGGTAGGAGTCAACCCAGCTTAATGCGGTAGAGGTAAGTCCGTATTGCTTGTTGAGCACGTCGATCAAAATGCTGTGGTCGACCCGTGTCAAACGCGGCGCTCAAGGTTCAATGGCGATTAAAGCAGTCACTGTCCGCCTGTTTTTCCATTGCGCCGAGAAAGGTCGTTCACAAGACGCAGAAAAGCGCAGACTCACAGGAATGATTTTTTCTAATAAGCACTTTGATTTGTGGGTAGAAGTTTATGTTTTTCAGCATGTGAATTTTTAACACTAATAGGGCTGCTTTTTCAATAACTTTTTGAAAGAAACGGAAGATTACTGACTGGGGCGATAATTCGAATAGATCAGATCAAGTCCAACTTTTTTTAAGCAATATGGTCGAACTTCACAGCCTGTTTTTCCATTTCTCAGAAAGATGCCTTGACTGGAGCGATAGGTTCACTAATTTAGGTTTTATCAACGGAAGTTTTAATTCAAGTCAAAAACATTTTTAAGACGACAGTTTGTAGTAACGTCGAGTTCACACGATTTTTCGATTGCATATTGTTTATGATTCTTCAAACATCATCTTTTCGGAAAGTTCGTTCGAATTTTGGTTGATTTTCCACATTTTTTGACCGAAGGTTCGTAGTTCGGGTAAGTTTTCAAAAGATTCTCTGATTTTTAGAAAATTTTGTTCATAAAATGGTCCGCAAAACGAATCCGCAATAGCATTGTCACTCTACGCCGCTTGGCGTAGGATTTTTGTACTTTACTTCCGGTAATTTCTGTCACAAATTTATATAATTTCTTTGAATCGCCTTTAAGCTCCCGAAAACTTTTTCGCTGAATGTTTGCTTTTTCACTTTTTTAATTTCCATAAAGTATTTATTCCGGGCATTTTGAAATGAATATGATAGTCCTCGGGTTTTTTGTATCGTTTCCATGTTTTTTTTCTGCTTTCCGAAATGATTTTTTCTTTTCAATAATTGAATCACTGAACCATTTGGCTTTGGAGCACGAGTAATACGAGTTTTCTCTTGACTGGGGCATTTTGTCCAAAATAAAACTTGAATTTTTTCTCAAAATCACATACATATTTCGTTTTTATGTCTATTTTGTTCAATTTCTAGACTTTTCAGATCTTCCTGAGAAAGCGTCTTTATCAATATTTTTATAGTTCCTAAACGAGACTGTTTCACTTTTGATATTTCCTTTTTTTATTTCAGTCAACAATTTTGACAACACAATGATCTGATAAAAATGGGACCCTGTTCACATGATTTTAATTTTAACCCCATTTTCTTGTTCAGTTATTACAAGGTCTATGTACGTTGCCCCCCAATGTGTGTACTGAAGTCGGACATGCTGATGAAGCCCAAAGCAGAAAATAAACCAGTTTTTTAAAATTCCTGATTGTTGCGTGGTTGTAAAACCGTCGTTTAAAATGTAAGTTTTGAAATCGCCCATTAACATCAGGTTAGAGTTTTGCGGGTATTACATCTTCCAAAAATTCACAAAATTCTGACACAAAGTTAGTGACTGTACATAGGTTTGGTGGTCGGTAAAAACACCCACAATAGTCATTGAAATGTTTCGTAAAAACTACCTTCCATATGCCATGTTTCGAACGAATTTCTGGTGCGGCTATTGATTTTTACGAACGTTAACCCCCAGTCCGAGATACGAGACCGGACCCCAGCCAACCGATTCGTTTTGGACGATTTTACTAGACTTAAAGTATAAACCAACTTTGATTCAAGTCAAGAAGTATCGATTTATGATGTTGCTTATCGTCGGAATACCATGTTTCAGTCAATATTGCAAAGTCAATTTTCTCCTCTCGAAGATATTGTCCAACAAATGACATCTTTCGTAACAACGGAATGGCAATTTAAAAGTCATGCAACTTGATCTTTTCATCGTTGCCGCTTTAGTGTATTTGGTGATCTTTGGATGGATTAGATTTGAATAATCGACGCCTCTGGGATGATCGATGACCTTTTTTTGACCACCCCCTTTTACCACGACGTTTTCGATGTTGACGATGTTAAGTTCGTTTATTGTATGTGCAACGGAGGGATCAATTTTAAAACTGCTTCTATTGTTTGATACATTATTTACCCGATATTCCAATAATTTTTTCTCGAGGGTATAATCCGATTTGAATAGGAATAAATCCAATTTTTGAACTTTTCTGTTTTGATTTTTATGATTAAAAAGTTTTGAAATATTTCCAAAATTTTTCTGTTGATTTTACCCATTTCCACAACTGATATTGTAAAGAAATAAAAAACACAGAAAGATATGCACAAATATATTCATTCATTCCAGATATCACTTCTTATCAAAATCCAAGCTGTTAATAATCGAATATCCACAATTACAAACACAGAGCGAAATTAACACGTCTGCCTCAACCGGCGACCTATAACATTCTTCGCTATCTAATTCCGATTTTGGTCATTTTCAAGGCCTTGCTGTAAACATTTGTAAACAACCTGTAACATTTGTAAAACAATTATCTGTTGACATTTGCATTTCACTCCAAACTCTCGTAACACTTGTAACAATGTTGTAACAACTACTGTAACAGCCTTGTAACATCTATGTAACCTTATTAATTCCGATTTTGGTCATTTTTCAAGGCTTGTTCTGTAATGATTTGTAACAACCTGTAACATTTGTAACAATTATCTGTGAAATTTTCATTTCACTCCAAATTTCTTGTAAGATTTGTAACAATGCTGTAACAATGCTGTAACAACCTTGTAACATCTATGTAACCTTATTAATTCCGGTTTCTGACCATTTTTAAGGCTTGTGCTGTAACACTTGTAACAACCTGTAACATTTGTAACAATTATCTGTGAAATTTTCATTTCATTCACAACCTTCGTAACATTTGTAACAATGCTGTAACAACTACGTAACAACCTTGTAACATCTATGTAACCTTATTA
Organism: Ruditapes philippinarum; assembly: GCF_026571515.1. Classification (NCBI taxonomy): domain Eukaryota; kingdom Metazoa; phylum Mollusca; class Bivalvia; order Venerida; family Veneridae; genus Ruditapes; species Ruditapes philippinarum. The sequence continues at coordinate 57,171 of NW_026867369.1, read as the reverse complement.
ATTCCGATTTTTGTCATTTTCAAGGCTTGTTCTGTAACATTTGTGAACAACCTGTAACATTTGTAACAATTATCTGTGAAATTTTCATTTCACTCTCAATTCTTCGTAACATTTGTAACAATGCTGTAACAATGCTATAACAACCTTGTAACATCTATGTAACCTTATTAATTCCGTTTTCTGACCATTTTTAAGGCTTGTGCTGTAACACTTGTAACAACCTGTAACATTTGTAACAATTATCTGTGAAATTTTCATTTCATTTCAACCTTCGTAACATTTGTAACAATGCTGTAACAACTATGTAACAACCTTGTAACATCTATGTAACCTTATTTATTCCGATTTTTGGTCATTTTCAAGGCTTGTTTCTGTAACATTTGTAACAACCTGTAACATTTGTAACAATTATCTGTGAAATTTTCATTTCACTCAAATTTCTTGTAACATTTGTAACAATGCTGTAACAATGCTGTAACAACCTTGTAACATCTGTGTAACCTTATTAATTCCGTTTTCTGACCATTTTTAAGTCTTGTGCTGTAACACTTTTAACAACCTGTAACATTTGTAACAATTATCTGTGAAAATTTTATTTCATTCTCAACCTTCGTAACATTTGTAACAATGCTGTAACAACTAAGTAACAACCTTGTAACATCTATGTAACCTTATTAATTCCGATTTTTGGTCATTTTCAAGGCTTGTTCTGTAACACTTGTAACAACCTGTAACATTTGTAACAATTATCTGTGAAATTTTTATTTCACTCCAAATTCTTGTAACATTTGTAACAATGCTGTAACAATGCTGTAACAACCTTGTAACATCTATGTAACCTTATTAATTCCTATTTCAGACCATTTTCAAGGCTTGTGCTGTAACACTTGTAACAACCTGTAACATTTGTAACAATTATCTGTGACATTTTCATTTCACTCCAAACTCTCGTAACACTTGTAACAATGTTGTATCAACTATGTAACATCCTTGTAACATCTATTTAACCTTATTAATTCCGATTTTTGGTCATTTTCAAGGCTTGTTCTGTAACATTTGTAACAACCTGTAACATTTGTAAAACCCCCCACAATTATCTGTGAACATTTGCATTTCACTCCAAACTCTCGTAACACTTGTAACAATGTTGTAACAACTATGTAACAGCCTTGTAACATCTATGTAACCTTATTAATTCTGATTTTTGGCCATTTTCAAGGCTTGTTCTGTAACACTTGTAACAACCTGTAACATTTGTAACAATTATGTGTGAAATTTTCATTTCAATCTCAACTCTCGTAACATTTGTAACAATGCTGTAACAATGCTGTAACAACCTTGTAACATCTATGTAACCTTATTAATTCCGTTTTCTGACCATTTTTAAGGCTTGTGCTGTAACACTTGTAACAACCTGTAACATTTGTAACAATTATCTGTCAAATTTTCATTTCATTCTCAACCTTCGTAACATTGTAACAATGCTGTAACAACTACGTAACAACCTTGTAACATCTATGTAACCTTATTAATTCCGAATTTTGGTCATTTTCAAGGCTTGTTCTGTAACATTTGTAACAACCTGTAACATTTGTAACAATTATCTGTGAAATTTTTCATTTCACTCCAAATTCTTGTAACATTTGTAACAATGCTGTAACAATGCTGTAACAACCTTGTAACATCTATGTAACCTTATTAATTCCGGTTTCTGACCATTTTTAAGGCTTGTGCTGTAACACTTGTAACAACCTGTAACATTTGTAACAATTATCTGTGAAATTTTCATTTCATTCACAACCTTCGTAACATTTGTAACAATGCTGTAACAACTACGTAACAACCTTGTAACATCTATGTAACCTTATTAATTCCGATTTTTGGTCATTTTCAAGGCTTGTTCTGTAACATTTGTAGAACCTGTAACATTTATAACAATTATCTGTGAAATTTTCATTTCACTCCAAATTCTTGTAACATTTGTAACAATGTTGTAACAACTGCTGTAACAACCTTGTAACATCTATGTAACCTTATTAATTCCGTTTTCTGACCATTTTTAAGTCTTGTGCTGTAACACTTGTAACAACCTGTAACATTTGTAACAATTATCTTGAAATTTTCATTTCATTCTCAACCTTTTGTAACATTTGTAACAATGCTGTAACAACTATGTAACAACCTTGTAACATCTATGTAACCTTATTAATTCCGATTTTTGGTCATTTTTAAAGGCTTGTTGTGTAATACTTGTAACAACCTGTAACATTTGTAACAACTATCTGTGAAATTTTCATTTCAGTCCAAATTCTTGTAACATTTGTAACAATGCTGTAACAACCTTGTAACATCTATGTAACCTTATTAATTCCGTTTTCTGACCATTTTTAAGGCTTGTGCTGTAACACTTGTAACAACCTGTAACATTTGTAACAATTATCTGTGAAATTTTCATTAGATTCTCAACCTTCGTTACATTTGTAACAACCTGTAACATTTGTAACAATAATGTGTGGAAATAAATTTCACCTTATTCCAATCGTAACACTTGTAACAATGCTGTAACAACTATGTAACAACCTTGTAACATCTATATAGCCTTCTTATATCCGATTTCTGACCATTTTCAAGGCTTGTGCTGTAAAACCTGTAACAACCTGTAACATGTGTAACAATTATCTGTGAAATTTTCATTTCACTCAAAACTCTCGAAACATTTGTAACAATGATGTAACAACTATGTAACAACCTTGTAACATCTATGTAACCCTATTTATTCCGATTTCTGTCCATTTTAAAGGCTAACGCTGTAACACTTGTAACAACCTGTAACATTTGAAACAATCATGTGTAAAATTTTCGTTTCATTCTCAATTCTCGAAACATTTGTAACAATGCTGTAACAATGCTGTGACAACCCTGTAACATCTATGTAACCTTATTAATTCAGATTTCTGTCCATTTTAAAGGCTTACGCTGTAACACTTGTAACAACCTGTAACATTTGTAACAATTATCTGTGAAATTTCCATTTCATTCTGAACTCTTGTAACTAGCACCGGATAACGCTATCGTAAAAACTTTACAATTGACATACTAATATATTCACGCCATTACAGCTAGGAATCTTACAGAGAAAAACCTCCCTGATGACGTTATTACAGTAAGCCTGAACGCAAACAGATGGGAATAGAAGTCGAGACTTGTGTAAAGCAAACTTGTCAATACTGTTTTCTGCTTTATGAATAATGATAGTACCAAGTTCATACTGATAGTGTTATGGGCAGAATTGAAAACATAGAAGTTCAAATATTTTCAAAGCATTTCCATAGATCTTGCATGCATTTAAAAATGTATGAAATATGTAACTTGTGTTCTGTATGTCTGATCGACGGTATCATATAACATTAAATGTAGATCATGCGTAACTTCATTAATAAATAAAGTGTCTGTAACTGAGACTAAAGATTAAAAAGTATGTACCACATACATTAAAGTATGGAATAAGGTTCGTTTGATCAAGTGTTAAAATGTATTTTTAATTCATTAATTTTTGCTTTCATAAGATTTATAGATGAAGCGCTCAGCGAAACATTTAACAAATTCAATATTCAATATCATGCTTACGTAAGTTTTAAATTACTAGTTAGTTTTTTTATAAGTAAATCAATTACTTCGATGCATTATATAATTATGGAAAAGAACGATAATTCTTGGGTTTGTTTAGTTGGAAATTGTTACTTTACTGGTATACATTTATATACCCTTTGAATGAGCTATGTAAATGACCTTAGCATGTTAATATTGTGAAATACAGACATATTATTTAATCGTTAAGTTTCAATGAAAAGAATAAGGCGCCTATTGCAGTTTCTGAAAGTATGATGTCCGATAGTTTTCATTGCTTTACAGGACGAGCAAAGAAAACAACTAGGCTTTTAGGCAGCAGAAATAGCGATGTATTTGTATCGTTTCTGTTTTCTATGCCAGTCTGCCATTACTACCAATTTACCTACTATTTTCTAGACATTTTAGGGCTTGTGCAATTTCCCTTTTACTCCGGACTTTGGTAACATTTGTATCATTGTTCTGACAACTATGCAACAACCTTCTTTAAACTGTTGCTCTCTTTTTCTTCGGTTCATAAAAACTTGGTTTGCATGAATCGAGAGGTTGTCTTTACATCTTAAAGTAAGTTTTACTTTTATCGTGAACTGATATTTCCTTCACAAACTATGTGCTCTTTAATGACCATAGAAATGACAAGAAACTGTCACATTATTGTGGAAATGTTTTACAACGTGAATTGATAATTATGTCAGATTTTTCTGAAACTCTACACCATCTGGACATCAAATTGTTCAACAAACAAATTTTTGAGCAGCAGTGGCCAATAGCGTAAATTGAGAAATATGTCGTTTGGTTTAAAGCTAGAATTATTAAATTTTGCCAACAGATTGTGGATACTACGGAATACCGTTAGGGCCATCGCTTATGAATGTGTTGATCTGAAACGCGATAGTCGGTAGTACGATGGTGAAAGCACGAAATCACGAAACTACGATGGTGAAAACGCGAAAGTACGATGATGAAAACGCGAAAGTACGATGATGAAAACGCGACAGTACGATACTACGATGATGAAAACGCGATAAACTATCGTGTTTTCACCATCGTACTGTCGCGTTTTCACCATCGTAGTTTCAAGATTTCGCGTTTTCATCATCGTACTGTCGTGTTTTCATCATCGTACTATCGCGTTTTCACCAGCGTACTATCGCGTTTTCATCATCGTGCTGTCGTGTTTTCATCATCGTACTATCGCGTTTTCACCATCGTACTGTCGTGTTTTCATCATCGTACTATCACGTTTTCATCATCGTAACATCGCGTTTTCATCATCGTACTATCGTGTTTTCACCATCGTAGTTTCGTGATTTCGTGCTTTCACCATCGTACTATCGACTATCGCGTTTCAGATTAACACATTCATAGGCGATGGCCCTTACGGCATTCCGGAATGCCGTTAGGGCCATCGCCTATGAATGGTTTGATCTGAAACGCGATACTCGACAGTACGATGATGAAAACGCGAAATCACGAAACTGCGATGGTGAAAACGCGACAGTACGATGGTGAAAACACGATAGTTTATCGCGTTTTCATCATCGTAGTATCGTACTGTCGCGTTTTCATCATCGTACTATCGCGTTTTCATCATCGTACTTTCGCGTTTTCACCATCGTAGTTTCGTGATTTCGCGTTTTCACCATCGTACTATCGACTATCGCGTTTCAGATCAACACATTCATAGGCGATGGCCCTAACGGCATTCCGTAGGATACCCTGTTAGCTACATAATAAAAGATTGAGTTAACAAAGGGCAATAACTCGACCAGCAGTTTACTCGTTTTAAGCTGACACGAGCGGGCCAAAGACGGCTTATATAAAAAGGGAGAATGAGAAAGGACGTTAGTAACACCAATAACAAAACCGCAACAGTTCCAGGTCTGTTCGGCATGTTAAATGCCTGTATTTGGTTCACATAACCAATTCTGAACGGACAATTTAATTTAAATAATATTTTGTTTATTTTGATGTATGTGTGTAATAATTATTAGTATTTCCATCCGATTTTGTATAGTAAACGGTAGCCTGATCAGTACATGAGTATATTTTTATTCACTTGATGCAAATTAATACTCATATGATCATTTTAAGATCTCATGATGGCATTTGTAAATTTATGCAATACATAACTTATGTCATTCGCGTTCTATGTCTATGTCGTTTGAGATTATTACGAAAATCATGATAATTGCGGAGAGTGGTCGACTACCTGACTTGTTCATCAACAAGAACTTGTCTGTATAACATGATCCGGAGACATTGAATATTAATTTGTTTTATTATTATTTATTTTGAATATCATTGGTTGTATTTTGAGCGTTATCCGGGTCACGTTAGACTGTTTATTTGTAATTTTAGAAGAAATGTTACTTGTAAATATATTTATTGTTGTCGTTTTTTCACTGAAGATAGTGGACATGTCCCGATATTTGTCACGCATAATAAAAGATGCGAACAGAAGAGCCAGAGTCCATGGGCATTTTGAAAATGCCTCGTATGTAAACCTGTTTATTTCGATTTTTGACCATTTATTAACTTTTACCCGTGGTTCCTCGTTTAGGACACACACATTCTTTTACTCCGGGACGATACAGTCACTGTTTTCCATGTAATGGCACGAATGTGTTGCATAGAATGTTTTGTGATGTCCGCTTTATAAACATATCTACGAATAATTTCACAACTTTCACACGGTGCATATCCATATCGGTACCCTCTTTGCACATGCACAGGTCATTCTCTGCTAAAAACAAACTAGCGATGGATAACAATCCAGCCAATGTTCCTTCAACTGACACAAGAAGGTATGTCATGTGGAAAATATGTATACCACGGAACACTAGAATGTTTTATCTTCGAGTGTTTATTGTAGTGTGTCCATTTTCAATTATTGCAACCCCACAACTAGCTACAAAAATTCGACATGTCTTGCCTCGCCCATCACCTCGACATATTTTTCGGGCTGAAATGAACCTATGGCTTCATTATAAATGCATCATACATATTTCATAAGTTCATTTATATATCAGCTTCGGACAAATGGCAGTATATTGTCAAAAATATATGTGAAATTCATAAAAACGCCCTACTTTCGGTTTTGCAGCGGCACGAGCTACCTCTCTCCTTTTGAATTTTTATATCACAGGTACCCTCTTATTCAATGTTTTGATACACGGGTACCTGTCCTAGCACAGTACGTAAAGAAGCTAGAAACGCAAAAGATGGAATAAAACTTTATAATACAGATAGCCGGAATTCGACCGCAATTATTCGTCAATTAATAAATAAGATAAATAAATGAATAAATAATAAACAAATGAATGAATAAACAAGTGCAAATACATTATATAAAATCTATCCTGAGCGGGAGTATAAATTGATGAAACTTAAGAAGCAGCACAGTACAAATCTTTGTTTTTTCTAATGTCCGAGTTGAGGAAAATAATGCTAAATGTGAAGTTATTTGTCATAATAGGAGCAACATGTAACAATGTAATGTTTTACTTTCATACAAAATACTAAATTACTATAACTGTACTGATTGACAAAAGCAACAGACTGAAGCAAAATATTGATTTGGTAATAGGCCAATGAGTTACCTTTTTGACACCACATGTAAAACAGGACACAAAAATCACCGTTCTATAACATATACATCACACGCTCAGTATAAAATATGTTCTATAACTACGGTGCTCCATGTGGGTCATCGTAGTATTGTGCTGTCTTGGTAACAGCACAGTATTACAATGTCATAACCGGGAAGCGCTTGCATAATTTGACAACGAGTTCGATTCGATGATACGATAACATCATACCTGTCGTGCAATATCGTTATTAGTGCTTTAGCTTTATATTGCTGCATTTTGATTGATAGAAGCTCACATTGGTTCGAATCTGAGTGGATTGAATTATTTTATGTTAGTAAGCCTCAAAGCAAGCTGGCAATTAACTGTTGGTTTTCCCGAAATACTGAAAAGGGGGCATATTAGACTTTCTCCCATTCACACAAAAGCTGCAACTCAGCCTGCAAGACTAGTCTGTGTATGAACTTTTGTATTTTGTGCCATTAAACATGAACACTAACCAGTTAATTAAATGTTGTAAAACATGGTATGAAGATTGACGGTCTAAGTTGCATTCCCTGTAAATTAATGACATATCAGTTTAATTTGATTCGTTTACCTTGACTTTCATGTTGAAAGTTTTTTGCTTGTTTTCTTTTTGTTGAAACCGGTGCTATGGGGCTTGCACTTACAACTTCTGTTCAAAGAAGCTATTATGTGAGTATGGTTTGGCTGTTACTTTATAGTGATATTTTGCTGCTAGAATTATATTGACAATTTACCATGCAAACATGCGTCGGTTTTAAAATGTGATGCCTTGCTTTAACAAATAAAATTCCTCATAATGAAGTTGGTTGAAAATCGTCGTCATCACGAAAGTTTTGTCTGGCAATTTACATCATTTGGTACTGATGCCACCAGTACTTTAATTATTTAATTTCATCATCATCATCATCATCATAATCATCATCATCATCATCAAAATCCCAATCACGTCCATCATCATCATCGTCGTCATCACATCATCATTATAGCCATCATCATATAACAATCTTTGGCCGAATTAAAATCAGCTATCATCGTGATCATTAACATTTAAATTTATTTAAACATACTCTAATCATCAGATTCTCATCTATCATCATCACCAGAGTCATTATCATTAAATTTATTATCATGCCCATTATTATCAAAATCATCATCTCCGGCATAATAATTATTATTATTATTATTATTATTATTATTATTATTATTATTATTATTATTATTATCATCATCATCATCATCATCATCATCATCATCATCATCATCATAAAAATCATATTAACCTGCATCATTGTTATCAAAATCATTATAAATATCACATCACTTCCATCATAAAAATATCATTATAATCACCACCTCTTTCATCATCATCATCATCATCATTATCGCAAAATTTAGTGTAGTCTGATGTCTGCTAATGTGTGTTGGTTTCAAACAGTTTCACTTCTACTTTACTTACATTTTGCAGTATTTCATTGAAAAGTATCAGATAAAAACTATAAACATGACTGCTTGAATATGACTCCGTCTTTTATAATGAAAGAATGCTTTTTCATATTTCCAATTGAATACGAATATAATCATGAAGATGATGATGTACTGATGATTATTTAAAATGATGATGGTATTGATGATGATAATTATGAAGTTCGAACAAATTTCAACAAATAAACGAAATATTATTAGCGATTTCTTTTCTTGCTTAACTGAACGAGGTACTGCACAATATAATCAAAAACAACAATACGCCGTGTGACACCGTTGGTTTAAAACTGTACATCTTGTGGTGTGCATTATTTGGAAGTTGACAGCGTATGCAGCTTACGTAATGCACATCTACTTTCCAAAAGGTATTATGTCCATATGTATATAGCACACACCTAGTGACAAAATTTAAATCATAATCATTATTGTATCTAAGTTTTCGTATTGTTAGGGATATAAATCATCATCAAAAAATGGGCCCAAGGACAAACATTGTTCGATCGATAACTAGTGAAATCTTGTGCTTAATGATGATAAGAAAATAATACATGTTTTTTTTTATTTATTTTTTTTTGCTGTTGTTGTTGTCGACGAGAATGAGACAATTATACCTTATTGTTTCTTTGTGATTACATTACTAAAAATCCCGATTTTGCGTATCAAGAACAAGATATATTATTCTATAAAGAACGTTATTATAGGAGTCTTAGTGAAGATAGTACAATAATAAATATTTAACATTACAATATTGTGGAAAAGTTCCTATCAAATATGAATTGTATGAGTCTTTACATAGTTAGATTATAATCTATAAGAACTGTCGTAACTTTTTTAAATAAAAAAACTATCCACAAATCTAAATCAAGTAGCAGTCATCAAAAATCTGTGATAATTGTGATAATTGTTGCGTAATTAACCTCTGATAATTTTCAAATAATTTATTGTTTTATCTGAAAAGTCTTAATTATGTATTTGTTGATGTTCTACTTCACGTGATAAAAGAACATATTACAATATTGATAAAAAATGATATTCACCATATATTATATATACATTTAAGCTAAAATCTTACAGCCACAATAAAACATTCAAATAAAAGATTGTTTGCTATTGTTTCTTTTTTAGTAAACTATTGTGGCCTTTGCAGATAATTTCAATATTTAATTTATCTTTTTGTTGCAGACATCTTTTACATGTTTTAGAGAACAGAGATCAAATGCTTAAAGACATGTTTATAAATACATGTATATACAGGAAAAGGTAGCAATTTATTCATATCATCTTCAACAGATTTAAGTCAAAAACAACCTGGACATCAATATTATCATAGCGGCCTGTCTCTATTCTTAGTGGTGTTACGTTCTGCAAATAATGAAGATATAAGATTGTGTATGTTCGTAATTCATTGCCACCAATTCCTCTTAATGTAGTACCTATCTCTAATGTTAACTTCTACTAACATGTATTTATTTCAGACAACAAATGAGACGCTTAATAAAAGTCATTTTCTGTTTAAAATTTTGAAGAAAATCGTTTTCATATACTGTTTATTGGTCAGACGTATAGCTTTTTGTATCATGCGTTCGTATTGACACAGGGTAATACAGTATATATAAGCGCCTGGGTGATACGGAGGTGATAGCTTCGAGGCAACGTCTGTCGATGACCGAATTTTATGACAGGAAACGCCACGCATAGGATTCAAGGTCCAATTAGCAATAATTAAGTGTGCAACATATGACAATGGCAAATAAGGCTGGGATAAAAGAATGAATTTCTGAAAGATAATAATATAGCGTAGCGTTTAGGAAAAATATAGTTTTTATGTTATTCTATATTTGTCTTGCCTTCTATATATGCACGAACTGTACAATAATTGCTTTATTCGATTGTGTAATACACCAATTCTAGATGATTTGTTCATTGATTAATAAAGATGAATATAGAACACTAGACTCTGTACGTAACATGAATACATTGTGCATGGTATGTGATGCATGTATAAAGGAATGTGTCTACATGCATATTTATTAATAAACAGTAACTAGTGAACTGCGAAATGTTTTGCTGTTAGTAGTTAAAACTAACACGAATTATTATTTCATTAAAAATTTATTTACTTAAAGACGTGTTATAATCACTTCCGATCCTTTCTTCTTTTTTTTTCATCTCACATAACTATCATTTTAAGGTAGTAATCTTTTTCAATTACAATTCCTGTGAATCACAAATTCCTGAAATAAAATATAGATATCTTTAACACTATTTAAAATCCTTAATTGAAGGGAGTATTTTGTGTTACTGTATATATCTTTTGAATATAATTCTTATAATATATTTTGTGTTACTGTATATATCTTTTGAATATAATTCTTTGTAATATATCGCGGCTTTGTGACATGTTTTAAAACAATAATAATAATAATAATAATAATAATAATAATAATAATAATAATAATAATAATAATAATAATAAACCGAAAAATACTACAAGACAAATTTTACGAAATAATTACCATATGTCTGTATTTTTTCATTAATAAAATTAATCTAACTTAATTTATTTTGTAAATCTCATTAACTAGATTTATTTTGTTTTTTTTTCTGTGAGTTTCAGATTTGTAAGAACTTGCATGTCAAATCATAATTTTTTCAAAGATCTTTGACTCTGTATACAGGCTTACACTATTTTAAAATATCTTATAAAAGTTTAAAAAATACATTTGAATTATAAGCTATATATTTGTAATCATGATATCGCGGAGATAATGTATATTTCCGCACTGTTTACATGTATAAATGACCCCCCCACAGTCACACGTTATGATAAGGTGCAAAGTAGGGCCATACATTCTATTGGCTAAGACTGATTAAAGGCGGTATATTACACATGACACTCAGCGGTGGGAAGACAATTGGTCGAATGAAAGATACGACAGATTTTTTTTTGTTTTAATGTCAATGTAAAATATTTAAAAAAAATCATGAATATAATATTATAAAACAAAATCTACTAATAAAAAACGAATAAATAAATGCATGAATGATGTTGGCCTTTCCAAAAAAAGTAATAAAATAATAAATAGATAGATACATGAACTTAATATATAAAACCACTTTAGAAATAAAAGCCGTGATAAAACAAAATAAATGAAATAAAACGAAAAAGATAAATCGAAATAGATGAATGAATGAATGAATGAATGAATGAATGAATGAATGAATGAATGAATGAATGAATGAATGAATGAATGAATGAATGAATGAATGAATGAATGAATGAATGAATGAATGAATGAATGAATGAATGAATGAATGAATGAATGAATGAATGAATGAATGAATGAATGAATGAATGAATGAATGAATGAATGAATGAATGAATGAATGAATGAATGCTTAATTCAAGCTATTGATAAAAGCCGGTTATACGTTTTCCTGAATAATACGTGTGTATAATCAAAGTAATGACTAATGATCAATATGTATTATTTATATCGTCTAAAACAATCGTTATTAGAAATAAATTATTTTAAAGCCCAATGGAACAAGAGATTCATACATTTAGGATAAATATATACATGTACACCGGTATAGATGGATACCGAAAATAAGATCGCGGCTACGAAAATAAGATTTATTTTTTAAATAGTGCATTTATCTGTTGAAATAATTATATAAAATAAATATTTATGCATTCATTAAATGATTTTACTACTACATATACGAAAATAAGATCCAATTGATGATCTATACGAAAATAAGATCTGCAAACAATTAAAATCCGTATATATGAATTGATATTTGTACGAAAATAAGCTCCAATTGAAAATATGATCTATGCCAAAATAAGATGTATATAATCTGTATGAAAATTATGTTTTCGACTAAGATTTTTACAAATATTTTTATAAGATCTGTGAATATGAAATTTGCATGAAAATAAAATCCTTACAAAAATAATATCTATACGAAAATAATACAAATGTATTAGTATGAACATAATATCTGATACGAAAAAGAAATCAAAATCTGTAAACAATAAGATATTTATATGAAAATAAGATATCAATATGGAAATGATTTTTACCAAATTATAAAACATAATTAAAAATACGTGTAGATTCTAATATGAAAATAATATCTATATTAAGTAAAAGAAAAGTATATAACTTTATTGCTTTAAGTGCTTTAATTAGATAATGCATAAACAAGATATTTCTATTTGAGGGAGGAAAAAAATGACACAACGTATGACACGTGCACATGACTGTCGGCAGCAATCAATGCGCTAATACGATGATTGAATTATTGAATTTTCGCACTTATCGTAATTGACACACACTTATTAAAGCCCATCATTAAAGTTGTTTGTTTGCGATTTATCATAGTCACCAATCATATCAAATTGTCATATAGATATCTTATATTTTTACAGATATTTTTACAGATTTTATTATCAAAAAATATACTGTATATATATTTTTACACAGATCTTATTTTCGTTAAAGATCTTATTTTATAAAGACATTATTTTCATATACAGATCTTTTTTCTTTTTTTTCGTAAAAATCTTAGTAGAAAACAGACATTATTTCATACAGATCTTATTTTCATATAAATCTTATATTTGTGCGTATTATTTTCTTACAGATCTTATTTTTTTCGTATGGATCGCATTTTTATAGGATCTTATTTTCATATATATAGTATTTTCATACAGCTAATATTTTTTTTACATATATTATTTTCAAATGTATCTTATTCTCGTAAGGATATTATTTTCATGCAACTTTCATTTTCACAGATCTTACATTTGTAAAAATCTAGTCGAATACAGACAATATTTTCATACAGATCTTATTTTTGCGTTTAAACGGTTGGCTGTAGAATATGGATGCTTTTACTATATTTCTTAGAGTTTTATTACTTAGACAAATAATTGCCAGTCCAAAAAGCGACAATTTTATGCGGGCCTCTTGCTAGCAGTTTCCTTGCAGTAGCTAATTCTTGAGCCTTCTATTGCTGTGAAAAAGACCCTTTAGACCATCACCATCTCTTGATCATTCCACTTTTTTTCGTATATTTTCAATAGGATCTTATTTTCGTACATATAGTATTTCCATACATATCATATTCTCAATTACTATTATTTTTGTACGAATATCAATTCATACAGGTTTTGACTTTTAATTTCTATAGATCTTATTTTCGTACAGTCATGTAGTACTTTCATAAATATATAATATTTTCATACATGTATTAACAATTTACAGAAAGATCTTATATTTTGGTACGTATGAACATTTTTTCATACAGCTTTTATTTCCTTACATATTTTATTTTCGTAGAGTACTGTTATGATTTTATTTTCGTACGGTACATATTCTTATATAGATCTAGATTTTATTTTCGTAGTCGTTATTTCAGGTTATTTTTGCAATAGTTCTTTTTTATTTGGATACTTTTCACCACAAACATTTCTTGTCTTATAAGAGAACACTGAAAAATCAGTGAAGTAAATACTATTTTAATATAAGTTATGAACAATGTAAATCATATATATATATATATATATATATATATATATATATATATATATATATATATATATATATATATATATATATATATATATATATATATATATATATATATATATATATATATATATATATATTTTCGTAGATGCCCTCTTGTTCATGCGTTCTTACAATACCAAATTTGGAATATTTACCATATTTGCCGCACAAACGTCTACTATTTCATTACAAAACATTTTATTCTTTATTATTTCATTCAAACAAATCATTTAATAACAGCAAAAATAGTTTCTGATACATTATATTCAAAAATAAATCTTATTTAGACCCGATCGCATTTTCGATTTACACGGCAATTCAAGCTATTTTCATACGATAGTATTTTCGGTTCAAACTTCACTTTTTTAAATATATTTTTAGTTCTGAAATTTATTATTTCATTCATGCAAATCAATTATTTAGAAACAAAAAATACGTTTTTAATACATTATATCAAAAAGAAATCTTATTGTCGTAGACCCAATCTTATTTTCGCTTTACGCGGCAATCTGAGTTATTTTCGTTCGATATATAGTATTTTCGGCTCAAACTTCACTTTTTTAAATATTTTTTTTATTCTGAAATTTTAATTTGCTGTAAAATCATTCAATGAATGCATTAATATATATTTTACATAATTATTTCAACAGATAAATGTACTATTTAACAAATAAATATTATTTTCGTAGCCGCGATCTTATTTTCGCTAAAATAGCTTATTTTCGGTATCCATCTATACCCCATGTACACCTATCAACCAAATATACAAAGAAAAATTTCTCTTATAGTGTGTGTGTTGGTGCGTGCGTGCTTGCATGTGTGCGTGTGGTTTTTCTTTTATGCATACATTGATTATGTGAACTATGTGCGATATACATGTATTTACAAACGAGACATATTCGTCTAGAACTAAATCCAACACACTGTAATAATTAACCATATTGTTTACATAAAAAATGTTGTGCAAAATATTGTATGTTTACTGCTAGAAAACTAATGTATTATACTCATTATATTAGAAAATCCTCATATTGTACGTGCAAATGTGCTTGATTGAATAAAGATGTCTGTCTGTCTGTCAATAAAATCAAACAAAAACCTTCAAATAATATGTTTATAACATGCACCGACTTCTAAATGAACACAATTATTCATTTTGAATGTTTTTCTACCGAGTTTTTCGTCTGTCATAGAAATAAACGAGGAACGTCAAAACTATAGCTTCCAGATATATAATCTACCATTTTTGTAGATGCTTCGAAACATTTAATATCCATCTTTCGAATATTTAAACTAATCATTCGTTGATAATCGTCTATTAATTAATTTATCTTACTTAACACATTTTACGCGAAGTTACCCGGTAAGGCTTTACACAGCGGACGATTACACTACCTTTTGGGTATATAGCGCAGTTTCGATGCAGCGATTTAATTCAGGCTGCACAAATACAATACGAATAAACTCTGTTTCTTTTAAAAAACAATATAAAATGGTGTTAATAATGTTCAAAATTCACATAACTATTAAAAAAGCGTAGATTATTAAATTAGTTTTCAGCCATCCAATATCCGAAAAATGGAACATTCCCAGACAAGAATTTATAGTCCTTTTCAAAAAAATAAATGGAGTAACACACTATCACTATTGTCAACCCCGTTAAGCAAACAATCTGTCACGTGACCTCACAAGGTATTTTTGTTCAAATGTATTATTCGCTGTATGCTCACATGCTTGTAATCATTGCTTGAGCTAAATAAAGTTTATGTTGTTGTTGTTGTAAAGGACATCATAAAATACGAATTAAAACTGCTGCATCTGCAGAAAATGCTTCTTACGCATATAGATTTTAGTGTTAATTTAATTAAAGTACTAAAATAATTCTGTTACCAAAATGCACATATCACACATTGAAAAAATTTAGACGTATCCTAAAGAACGTGAAAACGCGTCACTCATTTCTTATGCATATTTATAATTTATTTAACGGACAACAACAACATCATTTCCATATTCAATATCTCATGCAGAATGACTGAAATGGTCATGTACACACATGAAACAGAAGTAAGCAAGTGTTTTCTGAAAACCATGAAAGTATTTGATATATATAAAAAAACAAAATAACATAACCTTAGTGTAAGAATAATTTTTAAAAATCATTACTAGACTCTCGTAGAAATATTGTATAAACGCATCTGTGTTACAGGGTATCTTTTACAAAAAAGAAAATAACCAAAAACTAACTGGCCCAATGTGCTATTAATCACTTGATTAATTTTTAATATATATAATACTGAAGGACTTGGGTCATAGGCTTAAAAGAAATTACACGTGATCTATTCCTACTCAAACAGTTGAAATATGTCATACTAGATAAAAGATCGATACATATTACTTTTTAAAAATATCTCGGGATGTGATTTTTGGTACAAAGATGACGAGGGATTTCGACTGTTGAAAATGACATGCTTCACTTTCCTTCTAAACTACGAAATTTCTGCTGCTTTGCTAATACTGCTGTGATGATGATGATGATTATTATTATTTTTATCACTATTTATTTATTTATTTATTCAGTCAGTCAGTCAGTCAGTCGTTTATTTATTTACTAATACCTCTTTCGCAGTAATATAAGTCGAACACGATAACGTATAATTGGTTGTGCAAGTCATTCAATTATTACATTTTGCATTTTATTTATAACATAGAAGAATAAAAGTGTGTATGAAAAGGTACACCCTAGTAGCGTAGTGGTGTAAGAGTTCTGGTTTTTCGAGTTCAAATCTGCAATTGTACGCTGTTTTTTTTTATATTTGTTTTTT
This sequence comes from Ruditapes philippinarum, assembly GCF_026571515.1. Taxonomy (NCBI): domain Eukaryota; kingdom Metazoa; phylum Mollusca; class Bivalvia; order Venerida; family Veneridae; genus Ruditapes; species Ruditapes philippinarum. The sequence goes on along the minus strand of NW_026867369.1, from coordinate 40,038 downwards.
GTTTGTTTGTCACATAAGTTTTGCTTTTCCCTTTTTTGAACCTGTAATTAAATAACTGTTTTACACAACTGAAACTTATAACGGTTAAGCAAATTGAATGAATTTGATTGTTTAACAGTCATTGGACACATTGAACAGTATTATTAATTTTATTATTTTTGAAATCATGAATTTCATTTGTCACAACTTTAACAATTTTGGCTCATTTGTATATATCTTTTTTCTTCCTTTGGTCATTTATCACCCGTATTATCGGCTGTGTTGACTTAAACTCCGTCTGTTGAATGCGAATCCATGTAAAACTAAATGTTCTACGATAACCTTGTGTGTACGAAATTCACGAGGAAGTGAAATCCTGTTAGTAATAAAATACATAAAAAAATGAAAGGAAAACAAAAGAATGCCCTTTCAAGGATTTGTAGCAGGGTCTCTACACTGACGGATCGACACCTTGCCACTACACTATTATGCTGAACGGATGACAAATGAGTATTTGTTTAGTTGGTAATAATACGGACAGACGGACGGCGGGGAAACCGGAAGTTCCCCTCCGGTTAAACCGGTAGGGAACTAATAAATGTCATTTAAATTCCGTATAATACATACAAACGAGACAAAGTGTGTACATGTTTGCAAAAATCGATCATTTCCATTAAAAAAAAAAAAAAAAAAAAAAAAAAAAAAAGAACAGATACCATAGACTTCTCTAATATCATAGGTAAACATTAAACCAACTCTGCTATGCGGATTTGATGATTGTACACTTTAAGCTTTTGCGATTTTTTTTTCAATATTAAGTATACAAATGTATATTCAATATTAATTGATGTATTTAAATAACATAAAACTATAATGTACGTAATATATCCAGCCAATCAGTACTTCTATCCCTTTTGTGTATTATCTTTTATAATTGATTAATGATCCTTTCATGTCCTCTACGTATACATTCTCTTACAACTTATTTGATGAATATGTCGGGAAATATAAATTTCATTCACACCAGCGATTTCTGTTTTACATTGGAAAATGCTAATTAATTTCAAGAAATTCCGACTCAATTAATTTCAAGAAATTCCGACTCAATATCAGAATTCACTGTACATTTTACATTTTCATATATTTTGTTATATAAATAATTGTCCTTAATCTGTGAAACCAGCATATTGAATTAATTTTGTTTGTACAGTAGTCACGCCTTTCTCAATGAATGGCGCCATTGCCATATACATTGTATTAATATTCCAAAATTTATTGACAGGTATGACAATATGTGATGATAATACGATAGTAAATAACGACGGTAAAGAGTGAACAGTAAAACGGATATATCGTGACTGTACGCCAGCGCCAAGCTAAAGTAATTAGTAAGATAATTACAGTACTACAGTACGATCCTGATAGCACTTAAGAACAATGATGACGGTTTAACATGACGATGATATCAGTATAATGATGAAAGTATTGTGATGATAGTTCGACTGTACTACATTACGATAATGTGACAGCGCTGTAATAAGATTATGACAGTGCTTTATTAAGATTGTGACAGTGCTATAGTAAGATTATGACAGTGCTATAGTAAGATTATGACAGTGCTTTATTAAGATTATGACAGTGCTTTATTAAGATTATGACAGTGCTATAGTAAGATTATGACAGTGCTATAGTAAGATTATGACAGTGCTATACAATGTAGTAAGATTATGACAGTGTTATAGTAGAATGATGACAGTGTCATAGAAAGATTATGACAGTGCTATAGAAAGATTATGACAGTGCTATAGAAAGATTATGATAGTGCTATAGTAAGATTATGACAGTGCTATAGTAAGATTATGATAGTGCTATAGTAAGATTATGACAGTGCTATAGTAAGATTATGACAGTGCTATAGTAAGATTATGATAGTGCTATAGTAAGATTATGATAGAGCTAAAGTAAGATTATGACAGTGCTATAGTAAGATTATGACAGTGCTTTATTAAGATTATGACAGTGCTATAGTAAGATTATGACAGTGGTATAGAAAGATTATGACAGGTTAAACTAAAATTATGATAGTGCTATAGTAAGATTATGATAGTGCTATAGTAAGATTATGACAGTGGTATAGTAAGATTATGACAGTGCTATAGTAAGATTATGATAGTGCTAAAGTAAGATTATGACAGTGCTATTATAGTAGTAAGATAATGATGGCGCTATAGTAAAATTATGATAATGCTTTAGTAAAATAATGACAGTGCTATAGTAAGATTATGACAGTGCTATAGTAAGATTATAATAGTGCTATAGTAATATTATGATATTGTTATAGTAAGATTATGATTGTGCGATACAAAGATTATGTCAGTTCTATAGTAAAATTATGATAGTGCTATAGAAAGAATATGACAGCGCTATAGTAAGATTATAAAAGTGCTATAGCAAGATTATGATAGTGCTATAGTAAGATTATGACAGTGCTATAGTAAGATTATGACAGTGCAATAGAAAGATTATGACAGTGCTATAGTAAGATTATGATAGTGCTATAGTAAGATTATGACGGTCCTATAGTATATTATGATAGTGCTATAGTAAGATTATGACAGTGCTATATTAAGATTATGACAGTGCTATACTACGATGATGACAGTGGTATAACACGATGATGACAGTGATTATGATTGTGCGATACAAAGATTATGTCAGTTCTATAGTAAAATTATGATAGTGCTATAGAAAGAATATGACAGTGCTATAGTAAGATTATAAAAGTGCTATAGCAAGATTATGATAGTGCTATAGTAAGATTATGACAGTGCTATAGTAAGATTATGACAGTGCAATAGAAAGATTATGACAGTGCTATAGTAAGATTATGATAGTGCTATAGTAAGATTATGACGGTCCTATAGTATATTATGATAGTGCTATAGTAAGATTATGACAGTGCTATATTAAGATTATGACAGTGCTATACTACGATGATGACAGTGGTATAACACGATGATGACAGTGCTATAGTACGCTGATGACATTGCTATAGTACGGTGATAACAATGTTATGATACTGTTGACAGTGCTATTGTGCGATGATGACGGTGCTATAATACGATGATGACAGTGCTATAGTACCATGATGACAATGTTATGATACTGTTGACAATGCTATTGTGCGATGATGACAGTGATATAGTACACTGATGAAAGTCCTATAGCACGATGATGATAGTGCTATAACACTATGATGACAGTGCTACAGTACGAAGATAGCTGTGTTATTATACTGTTGACAGTGCTATAGTATGTTGATGTTACAAGGTTGTTACGTAGTTGTTACAGTATTGTTACAAATGTTACGAAGGTTGGGAATGAAATGAAAATTTCACAGATAATTGTTACAAATGTTACAGGTTGTTACAAGTGTTACAGCACAAGCCTTAAAAATGGTCAGAAAACGGAATTTATAAGGTTACATAGATGTTACAATGTTGTTACGTACTTGTTACAGCATTGTTACAAATGTTACGAAGGTTGAGAATGAAATGAAAATTTCACAGATAATTGTTACAAATGTTACAGGTTTTTACAAGTGCTACAGCACAAGCCTTAAAAATGGTCAGAAAACGGAATTAATAAGGTTACATAGATGTTACAAGGTTGTTACAGCATTGTTACAGCATTGTTACAAATGTTACAAGAATTTGGAGTGAAATGAAACATTTTGCAGATAATTGTTACAAATGTTACAGGTTGTTACAAATGTTACAGCACAAGCCTTAAAAATGGTCAGAAAACGGAATTAATAAGGTTACATAGATGTTACAAGGTTGTTACAGCATTGTTACAGCATTGTTACAAATGTTACAAGAATTTGGAGTGAAATGAAAATTTCACAGATAATTGTTACAAATGTTACAGGTTGTTACAAATGTTACAGAACAAGCCTTGAAAATGACCAAAAATCGGAATTAATAAGGTTACATAGATGTTACAAGGTTGTTACGTAGTTGTTACAGCATTGTTACAAATGTTACGAAGGTTGAGAATGAAATAAAAATTTCACAGATAATTGTTACAAATGTTACAGGTTGTTACAAGTGTTACAGCACAAGCCTTAAAAATGGTCAGAAAACGGAATAAATAAGGTTACATAGATGTTACAAGGTTGTTACAGCATTGTTACAGCATTGTTACAAATGTTACAAGAATTTGGAGTGAAATGAAAATTTCACAGATAATTGTTACAAATGTTACAGGTTGTTACAAATTATAGAACAAGCCTTAAAAATGACCAAAAAATCGGAATAAATAAGGTTACATAGATGTTACAATGTTGTTACGTACTTGTTACAGCATTGTTACAAATGTTACGAAGGTTGAGAATGAAATGAAAATTTCACAGATAATTGTTACAATTGTTACAGGTTGTTACAAGTGTTACAGCACAAGCCTTAAAAATGGTCAGAAAACGGAATTAATAAGGTTACATAGATGTTACAAGGTTGTTACAGCATTGTTACAGCATTGTTACAGCATTGTTACAAATGTTACAAGAATTTGGAGTGAAATGAAAATTTCACAGATAATTGTTACAAATGTTACAGGTTGTTACAAATGTTACAGAACAAGCCTTGAAAATGACCAAAAATTGGAATAAATAAGGTTACATAGATGTTACAATGTTGTTACGTAGTTGTTACAGCATTGTTACAAATGTTACGAAGGTTGAGAATGAAATGAAAATTTCACAGATACTTGTTAAAAATGTTACAGGTTGTTACAAATGTTACAGCACAAGCCTTAAAAATGGTCAGAAAACGGAATTAATAAGGTTACATAGATGTTACAAGGTTGTTACGTAGTTGTTACAGCATTGTTACAAATGTTACGAAGGTTGAGAATGAAATGCAAATGTCACAGATAATTGTTACAAATGTTACAGGTTGTTACAAATGTTACAGAACAAGCCTTGAAAATGACCAAAAATCGGAATTAATAAGGTTACATAGATGTTACAAGGTTGTTACGTAGTTGTTACAGCATTGTTACAAATGTTACGAAGGTTGAGAATGAAATGAAAATTTCACAGATAATTGTTACAATTGTTACAGGTTGTTACAAATGTTACAGCACAAGCCTTAAAAATGGTCAGAAAACGGAATTTATAAGGTTACATAGATGTAACAAGGTTGTTACAGCATTGTTACAGCATTGTTACAGCATTGTTACAAATGTTAAAAGAATTTGGAGTGAAATGAAAATTTCACAGATAATTGTTACAAATGTTACAGGTTGTTACAAATTATACAGAACAAGCCTTAAAAATGACCAAAAATCGGAATTAATAAGGTTACATAGATGTTACAAGGTCGTTACGTAGTTGTTACAGCATTGTTACAAATGTTACGAAGGTTGAGAATGAAATGAAAATTTCACAGATAATTGTTACAAATGTTACAGGTTGTTACAAATGTTACAGCACAAGCCTTAAAAATGGTCAGAAAACGGAATTAATAAGGTTACATAGATGTTACAAGGTTGTTACAGCATTGTTACAGCATTGTTACAAATGTTACAAGAATTTGGAGTGAAATGAAAATTTCACAGATAATTGTTACAAATGTTACAGGTTGTTACAAATGTTACAGAACAAGCCTTGAAAATGACCAAAAATCGGAATTAATAAAGTTACATAGATGTTACAAGGTTGTTACGTAGTTGTTACAGCATTGTAACAAATGTTACGAAGGTTGAGAATGAAATAAAAATTTCGCAGATAATTGTTACAAATGTTACAGGTTGTTACAAATGTTACAGCACAAGCCTTAAAAATGGTCAGAAAACGGAATAAATAAGGTTACATAGATGTTACAAGGTTGTTACAGCATTGTTACAGCATTGTTACAAATGTTACAAGAATTTGGAGTGAAATGAAAATTTCACAGATAATTGTTACAAATGTTACAGGTTGTTACAAATGTTACAGAACAAGCCTTAAAAATGACCAAAAAATCGGAATAAATAAGGTTACATAGATGTTACAATGTTGTTACGTACTTGTTACAGCATTGTTACAAATGTTACGAAGGTTGAGAATGAAATGAAAATTTCACAGATAATTGTTACAAATGTTACAGGTTGTTACAAGTGTTACAGCACAAGCCTTAAAAATGGTCAGAAAACGGAATTAATAAGGTTACATAGATGTTACAAGGTTGTTACAGCATTGTTACAGCATTGTTACAGCATTGTTACAAATGTTACAAGAATTTGGAGTGAAATGAAAATTTCACAGATAATTGTTACAAATGTTACAGGTTGTTACAAATGTTACAGAACAAGCCTTGAAAATGACCAAAAATCGGAATTAATAAGGTTACATAGATGTTACAAGGTTGTTACGTAGTTGTTACAGCATTGTTACAAATGTTACGAAGGTTGAGAATGAAATACAAATTTCACAGATAATTGTTACAAATGTTACAGGTTGTTACAAGTGTTACAGCACAAGCCTTAAAAATTGTCAGAAAACGGAATAAATAAGGTTACATAGATGTTACAAGGTTGTTACAGCATTGTTACAGCATTGTTACAAATGTTACAAGAATTTGGAGTGAAATGAAAATTTCACAGATAATTGTTACAAATGTTACAGGTTGTTACAAATGTTACAGAACAAGCCTTGAAAATGACCAAAAATCGGAATAAATAAGGTTACATAGATGTTACAAGGTTGTTACGTAGTTGTTACAGCATTGTTACAAATGTTACGAAGGTTGAGAATGAAATGAAAATTTCACAGATAATTGTTACAATTGTTACAGGTTGTTACAAGTGTTACAGCACAAGCCTTAAAAATGGTCAGAAAACGGAATTAATAAGGTTACATAGATGTTACAAGGTTGTTACAGCATTGTTACAGCATTGTTACAAATGTTACAAGAATTTGGAGTGAAATGAAAATTTCACAGATAATTGTTACAAATGTTACAGGTTGTTACAAATGTTACAGAACAAGCCTTGAAAATGACCAAAAATCGGAATTAATAAGGTTACATAGATGTTACAAGGTTGTTACGTAGTTGTTACAGCATTGTTACAAATGTTACGAAGGTTGAGAATGAAATGAAAATTTCACAGATAATTGTTACAATTGTTACAGGTTGTTACAAGTGTTACAGCACAAGCCTTAAAAATGGTCTGAAAACGGAATAAATAAGGTTACATAGATGTTACAAGGTTGTTACAGCATTGTTACAGCATTGTTACAAATGTTACAAGAATTTGGAGTGAAATGAAAATTTCACAGATAATTGTTACAAATGTTACAGGTTGTTACAAATGTTACAGCGTTAGCCTTTAAAATGGACAGAAATCGGAATAAATAGGTTACATAGATGTTACAAGGTTGTTACGTAGTTGTTACAGCAGTGTTACAAATGTTACGAGAGTAGAGAATGAAATGGAAATTTCACACGTAATTGTTACAAATGTTACAGGTTGTTACAAGTGTTACAGCACAAGCCTTAAAAATGGTTAGAAAACGGAATTACTAAGGTTACATAGATGTTACAAGGTTGTTACAGGATTGTTACAGCATTGTTACAAATGTTACAAGAATTTGGAGTGAAATGAAAATTTCACAGATAATTGTTACAAATGTTACAGGTTGTTACAAATGTTACAGAACAAGCCTTGAAAATGACCAAAAATCGGAATTAATAAGGTTACATAGATGTTACAAGGTTGTTACGTAGTTGTTACAGCATTGTTACAAATGTTACGAAGGTTGAGAATGAAATGAAAATTTCACAGATAATTGTTACAATTGTTACAGGTTGTTACAAGTGTTACAGCACAAGCCTTAAAAATGGTCAGAAAACGGAATTAATAAGGTTACATAGATGTTACAAGGTTGTTACAGCATTGTTACAGCATTGTTACAGTATTGTTACAAATGTTACAAGAATTTGGAGTGAAATGAAAATTTCACAGATAATTGTTACAAATGTTACAGGTTGTTACAAATGTTACAGAACAAGCCTTGAAAATGACCAAAAATCGGAATTAATAAGGTTACATAGATGTTACAAGGTTGTTACAGCATTGTTACAGCATTGTTACAAATGTTACGAGAGTTTTGAGTGAAATGAAAATTTCACAGATAAGAAATTCAAGCAACAAACTTGTTACAAATGTTACTGAATTCACATGCGTTACGTAGGTGTTACTTAGTGTTACGCTTGTAACAAATGGCAATAGTTTCGTTAAATTGCGCCCATTTTGTGCCCTACGTGCAAGTGGGTAAGGTTGTCAAGTTCCAGCCCGCTTAACTATGTTCTATTCTACCTACTTGCTACAATTCTGTCTTACTTTTGTTGTTAAAATGGTTAAAAAATGTGGATCTTGTATATCTTCCTATTAGATAAATGATATATAAAAAAAATCCTACTTTGAATTTAAAAAGCATGCCATGTATTAATGACTAGTAAGGTTTTCAATAAGAAACACACATAGTATAGTTCACAGTGGTTGTATGGTCATGTCAGACTGCACATATAAATGTTGTTTTCACTTCACACAGATGGTTCAAGTATATTAACATAGACACCAGCACCTACAGTGGTTAAATTTTGTATTCTGAAATAACACAAGTTTTAATTTTGATATTTCTCACTAAAACAGGCTTATATTGATTTCTTTTTTTAACTTTAACAACACGACATATATCTGACTGTCATTGCAGAGATGTGAACGTTTATATATATTTGATTCTTTTCTCATTTAATATTGGCTCTTTATGTGTTGTCCCTTTTGTATGTAACTTAATGGTTATTTGAAAAATTAGGTATTTTCCATACTTTGTTGATATTAATTAAATTGATACATTTAATTTACAGTATAAATATCTATAGGCACACCAAATCATTTCTTCCTATCTTAAGTGTTGGAGGTTTTTTCTTTCACTTCCACTGATTTTTAAAGGTTTTACCTTTAATCATTAACAGAAAATATTCATTACTCAGATGTAACACAAGTAAAAAATAATATCTAGGAAGATACTGATTACAAACTGTAAAAGAAATTGACATTTGTCACAAGTACATTTGTATACAAAAGTAGATCCAAACCAGTCTGTATATCCATGTAGACTGATCCAGCGTTATCCTGCCTGAAGATAGTTCAGTCTTAGATATTGAAATACTTTTGACGTTTAGCAGACTGTTCCAATATCAAAACTTGGCAAATCCATTACACATATCTGGCAGATTAGAAGTCAGATAATGATCTACATATATCACATTAGCTTGCTTATTATTGAGACAGACTGTCTATAAAACATTGGTCCAAATGTAACTTCCAAGACAATGAAAAGGTAAAAATGCAGGTACAAAAAGTAACAAATGTTTTTAGAAAATAAAGTACATGTAGCTTATAAGAAGAAATTAATTGCTGCACTGTATATCTGTATATTATCTTGTTGTATTTCAGATAGTAGAAGCTATGCCACAGACACAGGTTGTTGGTGATTTTATGGAAGTGTTAGGTAGTTTCTATGAGGTTGTAGATGAAGATTCACCAATGAAGACAAGAGCTGCACCTAATGGTATGTCACTAGATGATGGATATAACACGGAACATTCCACTGATACTTCTACTGAACAAGGTATCATTTTGTCAGATCATTTTGAGGTATTTAATAAGGTGTCTTATTGACATCTGTGTTTATTAAATTGATGAATGGTAGCAGTAGGGACTAGGCTAAACAATTTCTTCTGAAAGCCACACCTACTTTTCTAAATTGATTTACCAAGCAGAAGTGACAATTTTATTTTCTGTTTCTACAGGTTTAAATGTAATTTATGCAACTAGGAAAAACAATTAATAAAATTTAAGTGAATTTCATGTATGCAAAAATAAAACTTTAATGCATGCGAAAAATGCAAAAATATGTTCACAAAGTTCATGCTGTTTATTAGGAGATGTTTTTTTACTGCTTTCTGTTTGTAATCAGGTTTTGTAATGGACAGAATCATTGTCATAAAGTGTCCAGGTGCATATTGTCTGGTTTATTAGTTAAGCTCAATAGCGAAACAAGTTCTTGCAATGTATTTCAGTCATGTACGAGGTATGATCAAAAGTTCTCTGCCCGATATACTTCTAGCCACTACATGGACATTTACACACAAAATGTAGATACCGATATCTTATTGAAGATTACTGACTAAGTTACATGCGATTTTATATGGATTAAGTAACATAAACACACTTTGATCAGTAGAGGGGTGTGTCATTTAGACTAAATGGAGAAAGTTGAAATCAGAGCCATCATTAAGTACATGTACATGTACCTCTGTAAGAAAGGGATGTCCCCCAAAGAAATCCATAACAACTTCATGGATACACTTTGGAAGGAGTCCCCTTCATATAGCACTGTGAAAAAATGGGCTGCTGAATTTAAGACGGGCAGGGAGAGCATTGGAGATGGTGAGGCGCCTGGGCGGCCAAAAGGGGCCACCAATAGCAAACTGACTCAAGGAGCTCTGCTCCAGCACGACAATTCACACATCCCAAGTTGTGATGGCTGCTGCAACCATCTGTGGCTTTGAAATTCTTCCCCATCCCCCATATTCTCCGGACTTGGGCCCCCTCTGAGTTCTTCCTGTTTCCGAAACTGAAAACCAACCTTCGTGGTAGACGTTTTGGAAGCAATGAAGGTGTCATGGAGGCGGTTTATGAGTTCTTTGAGGACCAAATAGAGAGTTCTATTTTGAAGGCTTAAACATGTAGGAGCACAGGTGGGCAAAGTGCATTGATGTGAAGGGCGAAAGTTAGACCATTAGTTGGGTTCTCTGACTACCGGAAGTACATCGGGCCAAGAACTTTTTGATCAAATCTCGTAATATTTACATAAGACCTTGCCTTGTGACAATTTCTTGCCACTTGTCTTAAGAAAGAAAGATGAAATATTTCAGCTAATACTGTAAAACACTTATTATTTGCGAGCAATTTATTTTCGCTAATATTCGCGAGTTTTCTAAGACGCGAATTCATATTTCTCGCGAATATTTCACTTTGTCTATACACTTATCCGAAAATGCGTACAAATGGATATATATTTTCGGGAAAGTATCAAAACCAGTTCTAGTTACGATCAGTGGCATCTTCAACCAACTTATTGGCTAAAGTCTCCATCAGTGTCTCTGTTACGGGCAGCCCGCTGTCAGTCACAGACGCCCTCTTAAAGAACAAAGTTATCTTTTTACTAGACATCACAGAAGTACGGCAGACTAGAATGGGATACGAAACATTCAATACTAGAATTACTAGTAACAATGTTAGAGGCACGGAGTATAATCAGGGACAATACATGACAAACGCACTGAACACATATCAAATAATTATCAAACTTTATTGACATATTTTTAGACAGACGGTTTCACTTAACAAGAAGATTAGCAAGCTATCAGAAAATTCGATATAGATATAAATGCATTCGTCGCACAATAAACGACGCAAAGTTAGTGAACGGACAGGACAGAAAATATCCGAATGACATCGGGTTTCCGGTTTCACATTTTTCGGGAAGACTCAAATTCATGTTGACGCGAAATTATTATTTTGAACATTTTGCCGCAAATTCGCGAAATAAGGTTCTAGCGGAAAATAAGTGTTTTACAGTATTATATTATATATACAGGAGATTTATCAGAGAATCATGTAGAAGATGAGAATATAGAGGAGACTATACAAGGCAAGGGTAACACTGTACAGAGTAGTGATAGTGAGGAGGAATTCTGTGACACTTCAGCTGATCTAGAGGTATACTAGCTTCTTGTGAATATATAATATATTATTGGCCCTTACTGTTTTTGTTATGCAAATTTTCCATAAGCCAATGGGAGTTATTATTACTGTTAATTCAAATGTACCATATGACAAAAAAATTTGTGACAGGTAACAATATTTTTCTACAGTAAAAATCTGAAAAAATAGAAACAGTTTCACAATGTAGTATTTGTTCAGTGTGATAAATTAAAATAACACATAGGTTAGTAACAGCAAAAAATATCACTCCTCGTAAAAATACTCTTACCTTCAGCTCACACCTCAGGTAACAGTTTCTCCCCCAGGATAATGTATTTACTGGTACTCACAAACCTATATGTCATTTATAATGTCATTTGTTTCAATAACTTTAATGAAGTTAGAATAAACATATAAGAATCTACTCTGGCTGCTGGTACTGAAGGGAATACGAAGCTAGAGGGTAACTCTTTAAGGCTATAAGAAGCCTCTGCTGAGTTACTACTATACAATTACTGGAACATTAGAGGTATTTGTTCCCACTAGTACAGATAGCCATTGTTTTGATACTTACAATGTATTGTATGCTTTAGCAATGGAATTACATGGAATGATATTATTCTAACGGTATCACTTGTTTTAACTTGTGGACAATTGTTATTGTCTTGTTCTTATCAAAGATATATATGGTCCATTTGTGCTGAATTTTTGATTGTGAAAATTTGGAGATGTCAGAGCATTTCATCACTTTGGTGCAGTAAGGGGTTAACTCCTCCTTAAAAAATTTAATAGGAGTTAACCCGTTACCACACTAGGTGACAAGTTGTGATATACTTACTATATGATATGCTTCCAAATATAATACAGATTCAGCTGATTTATTGGCATATTATACATATTGATTTTTTCATTCTAGATACTGGGAGTAAACAAATTGTCAAATGGGCCAGTCCAAACTACTGCCCAAGCTAAATCTGCTAAAGTGAGTAAAGTGCGGTTTACAGACACGAATGGTGTAGGATCATCATACAGTGAGACTGTCCACGTTGCTCAAGGTTTCCCCTTTATATCATCAAACAATATGAATGGTGAAGAGGACATATTGTTAGAAACAAGTAAACCATTAAGCTCTGCTGGGAGGGCTAATAAACAAAATGGGGATTTAAGTACAGATATCAGTGTTCTAAATGTTTCGGCTAATAATTCAAATGTTGTGGGCGTGGTTGATGAAGGTGAGGAGCCACCAGAGGGCGGGGACAAAGGTCAACAAAAAAATTCAAAATCAAGTCAAGGCAGTAGAAGATCAGGTAAAGTATACATAAATTTGTGTCATCAAAACATATTCTTTGTGATTTATTGGTGACAGCATGTTTATATTCTATATTTTCAAGTAAATAGTCATCAAAGAGTATTTCACTATCTAGCCCATGTAGATTGTGTAATTTATACACACAATTTAGATTTCCCATCTTACATGCATAATAGCCCAGTTATTCAAAGCCTTTTATTTAGAGAATGTATGTAATGATTGGGTCAAAAGATCTAATAACATTTTCTTTGGCACCCACTACTAGCCTTTACTAAAATTTGACAGAAAGTTAACATTTGTAGAATATGTTAGGAGTAAATAAATGGTTGATAAGCTTTAATTACATTGTTGTTTATATATTAAATAATCCTTATCTCAGTTTATTTTCTGTTTTAATAAGAACTTGAGTAACACAAATAATACTTTAATTAGTATAGTATTGACTGGTATACTGGTCAAATAAAATTGAGATAATTATTTTATAACAGGAATATGCTTTTTGTGTAGGGTTAAACTTTTAGCCATTTATATACTCCATATTAATACAGTGTATAGACATTAAGTCTACATGCTGTTATGGGAAGAAGGTACAAGTTGAAATATCTAAGCTACCAAGTATGGAACAGTGATCAGAAGAAGTTGTTTCTGTCATTGCAAGACAGGGTAGCCATTGAATAAAATAGGCTTGCAAGACAGAGTACAGTGATTTTGTTATATACTGTGGTTAAAAAATAGATAAATACAGAATCCCTAAAGAAAGCCCAACACGGCAAAATTGAAAATGTTGCAGGCTCGGTTTGTGTTATACATGTAAGTGACACATATAAATTTTATATTTTAAAGGATCATCTAGAACAAATCTACAGGGTACTGGAGGAAGAAGAGCATTACTGCCTGGGGGCGGGGCAGGTGGAGGGGGAGGGAATGGGGAGCAGAACCTGAACCTAGAAAGTGGTGGAGACGTTAACGAGCAAATAACTACAGTTCTAGTCAGATTACAACAAGATATGGCAAATGTTCTAGATAGACTTAACAGATTAGAGGCAAACACAAAACAAAGACAGGTATTTTATATAATGTCATTCTCATCTATTTAGAAAGCTTAGGATGATCCTATTGGTATCATTTAGTTAATATTGCTGGAAAATTTTAACAAGTAAAAAAAAGACTTACTTTTATTACATGCTTTTCGGTGGTTTATAGAAATATATCAGTGATATAAAACTGGTAATTTCACTGTTTGAAACAGTGAAATTACCACTTTGATAATTTCACTGTTTTAAATTTAAGCCCCTAATGTGTTTCAGTGAAATACCAGCGTGCACAGTACTGGGTACCAACTTAATGACGTGACGTCGTAAATGACGTCACATTGTATTATTATTTGGCGCGCTTTTTCATTCAGTATTAGGTTTAATGTCTTTTTAAAACGTTTCTTTGCATGTAATTCAAAGAAAATTTGTTTAGTTTAGTGTAAGATCGAAATATATTTCACCTTGTGAACACCAAAAGTTCATATTTCACTCGTGGCTGCGCCACTCGTGAAATATACCTTTTGGTGCTCACTTGGTGAAATATATTCCAATCTTACACTTAACTTTACAAATATCCTCTATTTATTTATGTATTTTACTAGTATGAACTGTTTGTTTGTTTCATTTTACGCCTTTTCCCAACAGTATTTCAGTCATATAGGCAGGTAGTTTCCTAACCATTGTTCCTGGAGAGTTACACCAGTACTAGACTACCTTCCTCTGTGCTAAACTACCAAAGCATCTCCCGGGGATCGAACCCACGCCAGAGACGTAACTGGATTAGAAGTCATCGACTCTAACCCCTCGACCACGGAGGCGTAAGAACTGTTACGTCTTTACTTGCATGAATGATTTACGATTATAGCAAATAAGCACATTTTTTGATAGCCTTGGTGTCTGCAGGTACATGGAAATATAGGAAGCTTATATTATACAACACAAAAGTTACAAACAAGTTCATCTGGCCAGCCATTATAAATATAAATTACATTTTTCTTTAAGTACTTGTTTCAATGACATTGAATATTTAGCCTCAATAGAGTTTTAAAACAAAGAGGATTCCTTCTTGACAAATACCAAATAGTGAAGGTTTACAAGTTGTTTGAACTTCATTATAAGAAAAAGGTACATGTATTTCAAATATTATTTTCATAGAGGAGTAATGATGAGGTTTTTTTATGATGCTATTTACTTTGATTGTAAGACATCTATTTAAAGTGAATTGGAAGGTCTCTAATACAATAAATAATAGCTCTGATAATATATAAATAACACATGGGTTTGTGGGTAACAGTAGAAATATCATACCAAGGAAAATACTGTCACCAGAGGCATAATATATGTGGTGCAAGGTATGTAATAGTAATGAAAGGTACACAATGTATCAACCATGTACGTGAATGAAATATTAAACTTGTTAAAGGGCTCCACTGAGGTTTTTTTTTAATATCTTGAGACTAAAAATAACTTCCTGGATTAGATGTAGGTCTAGACCAATAACTTGTGCCCCAGCTGTTCTATGTAAGGCTTTCAAATTTTATGTTTTTAGGCTTTTTGACCTCACTGGAGTTCCTTTAATGTTAAACTTGTATAAAGATTTTAATGCTTATTTTCAAATGTTGTATTTTATATTTTTTCTTAGAAAAATGAGTCATCTCAGAGTAGCTCAATATTTGTAAGTATTTTTAAATGTCAGTTGTTTGTTTATGTTCATCTGAATATGATTTGATCAAGCATAAATCATACTTATTTAATTGTAAAATGACAGTTTTAAACTGATTTTATTCACACATTATTCTTTAGATAAGAATAATTTTAATACTGGATAATTCACAAAAATTGTCAAATTTTTTCCTTCCTAGTCAGTTTTAACCAAGTTAACCAATGGAAAACTATGGTTATAAGATTGATGAATGTTGGTAGGCTGGTGGTTACAATCCTCTCAATACATGACTCCAATTTATATTCTCCAGTGATTTTCACCAAATGTTCCCTTTAATGATCATCAGCAAGAGTACTGGTGTATATTTTTAGGATTTTATTATTTTAGGGCAGAATTATTGCCCTTGGTTTCGTTTTTCAGAACTATATGTTATATGGGCAAAAATTCTGTTTTGTTACAATTTCCTTACATTTATTTATGTCTTTATGTAATATATTTAGGTTGATTGAATGTTACTATAAATAGAAATGTATATACAGTATTACTGTATAAAAGTTATCATGTATTATTTCAGAACTGGGGGCCATTTGCTAACAGGACCGGTAGAGCAGCATTTTTCTTCCTAGTTTGGCCAATTTTAGTTCACCTGGCATTATCATATTTCTTTAGAAGAAGGAGGTTAGTTATCCTTAATAAACTAAAATTAAACTGTTATATTTTATAAAAAACATTAGTTGAAAATACGCTTTCAATAGCATTGCATGTATAATTTAAAACATTGATGACAACAACTTTAAATATTTTCATGATAAATGTAATTTCTTTAAGGGAGTTTTTTTGACATGTCCAGACTTGATATAATTTTTTCAAGATTAATCTTCCATTACATGTAGGTCTAGACCCATACCTAGTGTGCAAAATTTCAAAAAAAATATTGTGCACTCTGTTTTTCGAGAATAATTATTTAAATTATAAAGAATATACATTTTCACTTTTCACTCAAATCAGGCTAAAAATGGCAAAAAATACCATATTGAATTTATTTCTGAAAATATTTCTTTATTGTCTTTTGCATATCTTTCTGCTTTAAATGTCCCAGTTGACCCTCAATGGAGTCCCTTCAAAAGAAATGCATATTTTTTATCATATATAATATTTCTTTATTTTCAGGAGAAGATAAACAAAGAGTTGTTGAAGGAGATGTATTTTTAAATTGATAGTTTTTATTTATAATTCTATTTGTTAGTGATGTGTATGATTATGTTATAGTACTGAATAGTTTCATGTCAGGAATTTTAATTTTAATCTTTTTTTACAAATCATTAACAGTATTTTAATAAAAATCCTCAATTACTGGTTGGGGAGATAACTTCGGCTGGTTGATAAACTCGGCTTTTAATTATCTAATCGACTTATCGGCTTTTTTAATGTAATCAAGCTCACCATCTTGTACGAACGCTGGAATTTGACAATATCTGGAAATTTTGTCAAGTTTGGTAAGATATTTAAAACATAGCACAGACATTTACCCGTTTGTTTACAAAACATGCCTATAAATAGTACGGGAAATCCGATTGCTGTACGCATGCGCAGTAGATGCTCATTTTGAGACCCATAGAGGGTTACTTTTATATATTGACCGACTACCGGTAAAGCAGACGATGTTCACGGATACATTTTGTAGATGAATTTAGAATCAATTTTGTCTTGCAAACTCAGAAAAAAATCTGATTGCACAAATAATCACAAATGTAATCTTTTAGTGCAATGGATTGAAAAACTGATGTTAAATGCTCCTTTATATGTTATTGTGTAGGTTGAATACCACTGAAATAATTTCTTCTTCACTCTGTTAAATTACGAAGTTACCAAAGCCAAAATACTTTTGAATCACTAATTCTAAAACTACATATTTCGTAAGTTAATAAATGAAAAATGCATGTCTTTTTACAAAAAAAGTAGATCTATCTGAGTTTTTTGTTGTTGTTTTTTTTACATAACATTGTATAAAAGTAACAGACCTTATTGAAAATTTCTGATAAAAATATTTTTTTATTTTACATATATGAATAGCAGAGGAATAATAAAATGTCTAAATATGTTATTCTACGTTTTAATTTACTCATTAAAAATGATTTAAGAAGAAAAACAAAGAGCCGAAATTATCAACTCGCGCATGTTAAAAATGTGCTTTTTACGTACCTCTTCCAGGGCCTCTCAAAATTACCCGTCTTGTTTCTAAATATAACTTTTATGGTGATACCGGAATATCGAAGAGCTGAAGTTTATTATGGTGCAAGATTCATCAGGATACGTAAACAAATAAATGAAATATGCCCCAAAAACACCGATTTTCGGCCGAGTTTATCTCCCAAACCAGTAATGCTAATTTTGGGAATAAGATTGCTGTGACCAATTTGTACCATTGTCAGTGTTAATTATTTATGTTAAGATAAAAGTAAATTATTCCATTTCACTGCCATTACAAAGATTCAAAGTCTTGAATGTCAGTTTATTTATATATACATGCTGTTGAAAGGGTTCAAATATTTTTTTTTTCATTTAAGTTAATTATTTGTACTATTTCCACAATAGTGAAGTAGTTTCATGAATTCAATAACAGATGTCATAGTTGATTTACATTAAACATTACAGTATTATGATTTTAAAGTTTATTGAAAACTTTTTCAAGTCCTTAATTTAAAAGTGAGAGTGTACTGTGATGGGTCAGTCAGTAGTCGTATCACATCATCTTGTCATCTGTCTGATCAACAACTATAGAAGGAATGATTGTTGATTCATGTAGCTTAATAGGACACTGTCCAAAAGATGACCTCTATTCATTGTAAGGTCAGCAGGTCAAGGTCACCTGGGCCTTGACCATTATGTCTGAACACTTCAGTCAACAATCTTATGATGATTTAGTGTAGATGTAAGTCATGACTTGTCACAGGTCATAGTAATATTGTATAAATTCTTTGTCCTATCAATAACCTCTAAGTGTGTCAAACTGTCTGAACATTTCCTATATGAGGCCCCTATTGATTGGAGGTCATAAGGTCAGGATCTCAGTTAAGCATGAAATACTAGTCTAATCATGAACAAGAGATTCCTCTGTCAAAATTTTGTTCAAATTTAACACCTGACTTTTATAATATATGCATAAGTATGTAAATATGCCACTGTTAACAGCAAATGGAGTGGGGTTATAAGTGTCCTTTAGGCACACTTTGCTTATCTTGAGCTGATGCATGGACAGCTTTTGATAGGGGAAAGTATTTTGTTTTCTTTTTACCAATATTTCATCTTCTGTTATTTTTTTTATCTGTATGATGTACTCTAATTGAGAGGTAAAATTATTAATTATAGATTCAATTTTAAACAGATATGAATTAACCTTGCTTTCACATTATTATTTACACTTTTTTTTAATTGAATGAATGTGATTGTTTTTAATTATCCTCACCTGGCTCTTTATTGTACTGTAGTGTTGTACATGTATACTGATTGTAGATCATGGTGTTAAAATATTGAAAAAATATGCCCATGCAATTTCGGAATTGCCTTGATATTCAAGGTCAAATATTACCGGTAAGTTCAGGAAAATTCATCATTATATTTTATTTATTAATCTCCTGCCATATAGCTAGAAGGGCATCGTCTGTTTGTGTGTCTGACCATATCTTGGTCACATTTAAGTGTTGGCTCCATAACTTTTAAATTGATAAAATGTTTTTAAAATAACTTGGCACAAATGACCACCACCATAATACAATGAGCAGAAATTAACTTCCAGGTTGTCACTCCACCATTGGGTCAAGGTCTAAACACATTTCCCAATAATTTGCCAAAAGTTAAATAAAAATAATTATATTCTTTTTACTAACTGTTATTTTATTTATAAGTATAACGGACATTTAATTGGTAAAAAGAAAGAGTGTAAATAATGTTTTTGTTTGAGATGAGTGTTTCAGTGAAGTATAAATGATTATTGTTTTGTATCAACATTATATGGATAAATTCAACTGTGATATTCATTTCCGTTAATGTAGTATTAAGTAAATGATTCAATATAGTGACTTGTTTTGTTGTTTTATTATTTCCAAATAATTTTATTATATCTAACACCCTAGTAAACTAAGCATGGACAAAGTTAAATTGTCTAATAGCAGACATGCACTTTAGTAAGTTCACAGTCTTGATATTATAGGTTCAAGTTTGTTGGCACTTGAAATGTTCGCTTACGTTACCAGTATATAGGCAGGCTGACTGTGTGCTTGTTCTGTTATTCATAAACATGCAAAGTTTCATTACAAAATAATTCTTAAGTATGGATCCTTATTGACAGACTCTCTTGTCAAATTTGTACATAAGATTTCTTTAAATTTTCTTGTGGTTTATATAACCAATTACATTGTAATACATTTTTTAAGCACACAGCAGAAACTAACGCAACATTATAAACCTTATATAATAATCGTACAAGGTCAATGTCACAAATACTCCAGCCTCATGTCTATTGGGCATCTACACCAGTTGAAGATCTCCCTTTATAGTTTACCAGCAGGGGTTATTACTCTCAAAGGCAGCTGAAGATATTTTCTAGTCAGCTGGTGATTTTAGATTCGATAACAGATACATGGTTTTAGTATAGTTAAAATGTTTTATTCTTCATTTCAATAAATTAAAATATCTGAATATAACAAAAGATAGAAACAAAACATTTTCCCATGCACCAAAATTGCATCTCATCTTTTATTAACATTAATTTTATTGTAAATAATTAAGATAAATAAATGTATTTACACCAAATTGCCACATTCTTTGAGCATTTTAGATCATCCCAACAAAAACTTAAAAATTCCTAAAAAAAAACACCAAAACAAATTTTCCTTAAACAAATAGTGTTAATTAAAAAATCTTAGGAATCTGATTTCATTTCATTAACATGATGTATCCATTCAATATCATATGCAGAAATGTGTATGATAAAATATTTATTACCAATGAAATCATCCAACAAATAATAATGAAAGAAAGATAATGTTGTTTTAATAATATTGGTTAAAACATATTTGGAATATATTTTTGCTAGTGAATTCCATTGCCTTAAGGAATCAATATCAAAGAATATTTTCAGTCTGCCTGCAGACACTTAAACCTCTATACCAACAACAAGATGGCAGCACTTATAGCTGTTAAATGTACTTTTGTATCATAGGCCCTGCTCTAATAACAACCCTGGCGATCACAAGTCTCTCAGAAATTACTATATCAATTCATATAGATATACATGTATTCATTTTTTTTACAGAAAAAATCTCCTTCACTGTAACTACTTAAGACACAGATTTTATGGTTTGATATTATCAAACTTTTGATTTCGTTTTAAACCCATTTTTCCCCATTTTGTGAAACAAATGAGTATCTAATTACACTATGATATTATTTCACTGTCAACAAAATTCTTCTTTGCTTATATAATTAATATAATCTGCTGGTACTAAATTTCGATAAAATGTTCACCACTGTATTATAATTCTATCATCAAATAGTGTTGATTTCTCCCATGATATTAACTGGTCTGTTCTTATATCGCTTAGATATTTCACCTTCCATCTGTAATAGAAAATAATTTAAATTATTAACTCTTAACATGCTGGTACTAAAACTAAACATACCAAGATCAGTCCGTATTATC
The DNA here is from genome assembly GCF_026571515.1 of Ruditapes philippinarum. Lineage (NCBI taxonomy): Eukaryota > Metazoa > Mollusca > Bivalvia > Venerida > Veneridae > Ruditapes > Ruditapes philippinarum. Next base: position 18,532 of record NW_026867369.1, on the reverse strand, counting down.
TGTGCCGCCCGATCATGATATGCCTTGTTCATTGTTCAGTCTGTGCTTTTTATAATTTTCCCTAAAATGATGAAGTTGGGGCATCCGTAGCTGAGTGGTTAAGGTCGTTGACTTCAAACCACTTGCCCCTCACCGCTGTGGGTTCGAATCCCGACGGGCTTTAAATTCTTTCATGTGAGGAAGCTATCCAGCTAGCTTACGGAATGTCGGTGGTTCTACTCAGGTGCCCGTTTGTGCCTGAAATAATACACGGAAGGGCACCTGAGGTCTTCCTCCACCAGTAAAAAAAAGCTGGAATGTAGCGATATGACCTATTCTGTGTTGATGTGACATAAAACCTAAACAAACAAACAAACTAAAATGATGAATGGTTTTGTCCGAAAAGTTTGTATAACATATTTACTGTGGTTAAGTAAAACTATTGCATTCCTTTTATAATACTTAGTAAAATGTATCATTAAAATTCAGTTATTATATATTATCTACTGTAAAAACAGATAGTATTTGTAGCAGATATTTGTTAGTAAAATCTTTAAGCATACAATTGACTGTTTCCAATATAGAAAATACAGGTTACAGCTTGGATAAACAAGAGCCTGGTTTGAGCCGGGTGATGCTCCCCGAATAGGTTTTGGACACAGGAAAGTACACCTCTTGTAGTTTCAGAGTTAAAGTGCAATAATTCCAAAATTAGGCAAGGCAGAGTTACTGTTCTTTGCACTGCACTTCTAATCAATGTGATCTATCAACCTACAAAGTTTCTTGATGATATCTCTTATGATTTCCAAGTTATGTCCCGGACAACTTCAAAAGGTAAAAATAAACAAAGGGCAATAACTCCAGAGTTAGGCACGGCAGAGTTATGATTCTTGTGCACTGCACATCTACCCATTGAGATATATCTACCTACAAAGTTTCATGTTGATATCTCTTATAGTTTTACAGCTATGTCCTGGACAAGGTTTTTCTAAAAGGGGAGATAATTCAAAAATAAGCTTAACAGAGTTATGGTTCTTTTGCACTGCACCTCTACTCAATGAGATCTATCTACCTACAATGTTTCATCTTGATATCTCTTATAGTTTTAGAGTTATGTTCCGGACAAAGTTCAAAGTGTTAAAATTAACAAAGGGCAATAACTCCAAAATTAGGACAAAAAGAGTTATTTTTCTTATGCACTGCACATCTACCCATTGAGATCTATTGGCCTACAAAGTTTCATGTTGATATCTCTTATAGTTTTAGAGTTATGCCCCGGACAAGATTTTTCTATAAGGGGAGATAATTCAAAAACCGGGCAAAATAGAGTTATGGTTCTTTGACACTGCACTCCCCCTCAATGCCCTCTACCACTGTATGAAGTTTCAACAAATTATCTCCAAGGGTTTTCAAGTTATGCTCCGGACAAGACAACGGACGGACGGACGGATAGACAGACAAGGCGCCGACTATATGCTCCCCCGAAATTTTTCGGGGAGCATAAAAATATTCATATTATTTATCATTTTTGGTCCCAGATTACAGGTTAAAGTGTTTTAGCTTATCAAATCAAAACAAGCTAGTACATAAATTATCATAGGAAACATGAACCAACCTGTTTCTGCATTTCTTTGGTACGTTTAACAAGAACATCTAATTTAGGGATGAGATCTCTCTCCTCCGTTTCCATATCATGTCTGCGAGATATTGTCTCCTTCTCGTAAAATATCATCTTATCTGCTAAACTCAATGTTGATTTTAGTGTATCCTTCAATCTCTCTACATACCTGAATAAATTAAAAACATTGAGTTGTTAGTATTTATTTTGCTTTTGAAGACATCAACCATGGATGAGATATAGAACAAATATTATTTCCATTTTCCTAGTTTTTTCATTTAATACCTTTAATACCAAATATGAGCTGCGCCATGACAAAACCAACATAGTGGGTTTGCGACCAGCATGGATCCAGACCAGCCTGCGCCTACATGCAGTCTGATCAGGATCCATGCAGTTCGCTTACCAACTCTATTACAAGTAGAGAAACTGATAGCGAACAGCATGGATCCTGATCAGCCTGCAGGGATGTGCAGGCTGGTCTGGATCCATGCTGGTAGCAAACGCACTACGTTGGTTTTGTCGTGACGCGACTCATGTGTTTAGGAAAAGGATGTCAATTTTGAGTGCAACTTTGTAGAATAATGTATGGTTCAAGTTCAAATGCACAGGAATAAAATCACTAAGAGTGATAGGCCCGAGTGATTAATTACAAAACATTAGAACAATAAACCCTGCATTATTATACTATAATGCAAGAAAAAATTATATCTATTTCCATTCTAACATCAAGGTATATTTTGGAGAAGAAATGGCAAAGTAAATATTCCTCATAGAAATATACTCATTCATCAATAAACAAAAGTTCAGCTGCCACAATTACAGCAGACCGGTCACGGCTGCAAAACCCAAACAGTAGCTTAAACCTTTAACCTGCTGGAACCAAAGCCTTTGCTACCAGTATAGATACTGGCTGTCCTGCACATCAGTGCAGTATGACCAGGCTCTATACTGTTGGTACCTCATTTATTTTTTAATTGAAATCACTTTAACTTAAACAGACTGTTCCCATTTCAAAGCAGGACAATTCCATTCCATAAAATCAGCTGGTGAGGGCTAATCAATCATTAATGAAACAATAAACTATCAAACTTACCTTGGAGAATCTCTGATCAGCATGAGGTGTTGTATCTGTACTGATGTTAATTGACCAATCACAGCACTTAAATCTGTTGCCATGGTTTCTACTTGTTTACCCTCTACTTGTATACCAGCTGGTGCATTTTGAAACTGACTAGATGAGAGAACATTACCTTCTACACTTAACTCTGATATACGCTGACTTAAAAATGCTTCCAACTGAAATATTCATACATTAATAGTTATAGCTTAAAAATATCTCAACAATAGTAACCAGCATGATAAAAAATATCCATCTCTGTGCTTCAATATAATCTATTTAACATATTTGTTAAACAACTACCCTAGGTAATTTATGACATATTTACAATTTTTTGAAAATGTATTCTTGTATTAATTATAAAACACAACTTTACAAAGAATTAAGAGCTTGCGTAAGACAACAGACTAGACTATTCTCACTGCTTGATAATAAAACAAGAGCATTGAAACAAGAGCATGGATAATGTAGAATTTTGTAAGTTTTAAAAAAGGGTCATAATCCTGTAAAAATTCATGATAGAGTTACAGGCCTCAGAAAGCGACCTCCTATTATGCTTTTAAGATTACAACTTGCATGCAAAAGCTAACCAAAGTGTGACTGTGGCAGACACCAGGGCAAGAACAACACCTCTCCCTATTCTTTGAATAGTTAAGCTAAAAATGAAACATTAACAGCTAGATAAACCATCTATATGCTGGCTGATCACAGCCATTATTCTACAAGGAATTTCTACATGTACAAGGTAAGGTACATACCTCAAACAGATCATCTAAGAAAAGATTCCTAGCTGCTGGATTATCCAGTAATGTCAGAGCTTCCTCACCAGAAGCTGTACCTTCATCTAAAATAATCAAACATACCAAAATAATGAAGATATAAACATAAAGTCTTTTATATTTTCTTAAAACCCTAATGATGATTTTTCACAATTACAATTCTTTTCAAAATAATTTTAATAAAGTCAAAATTACCGAATTTACCTTAACCACACTGGAAGCATAAATGATTAGCTTTTGCAACTAGTACTAAGCCTGGTAAATCTATTTCACCAAGTCTGCAGTATAAGGGTTATAACAACATTAATATAACATTTGATATAAGTAAATACTTAAGATGACATTTTCAACTCGTACTTCAAATGTCAATACATGTATCTTAAAAGGACTCCACCAAGGTTTTTTTAATTAATGGGACTGGAAATTATTTTTTTTGATAAATGTTCCAATTGTTGTAGGTCTAGATCAAGTACTTGTGTTCAAAAATTCAGATCATGCTCTCAATACATTTTTCTAGAATATTTATTATGATTATGAAAATTGACTAAAAATTGAAAAACATGCGTCACATTGGGTTTTAAGGACAGGAGTAAAATACGATTTTCATTTTTTTATGAGTGGATTCTTAATATTCTTTTTATATCTTTTTGTTTTAAGTATCATAGTCGATCTAAATACAAAATTCAACTTCCCTGTTTTAGGCTTTTGAACCTCATTGAAGTTCCTTTAAGCAGTTAAGTTTAGTTTTTAGGCATTCAACATTACTTTTGATTTGAGATTCATGTTGTAACAAAATGAAATGATCAAAAAGATGCCTTGTGCCTTATATGTGCTTCTAACACAAAGAAGTGGGTTGCTTCTAACCCAAAGAAAGTGATTAAAATACCCAATTCAAGAGTTTTGTTCATGACTATCAGATTTGTGATTACTATTGACTTTCACAAAATACAGAAATATATTGATATAATTACCAGATGATTTCTGTGAAGATTCTACTTCTATATCTCCCCAATCAATCTCTTCACCCATCTGCTCTACCTCGATATCTAAACCACTCTGAAAACATGCACAACACATACAATCTATGTACAATAAAAATACATGTAATAGAAAGAACAGCGAAACACAAGGCTATCTGATTTGTATGAGGGGGCTACGGCCAATGTATAAATCAGATTGTCGGGTGTTTGATGTTCTTTCTCTTTTGTATCATAGGCAAAAATACAAACATGTTCCCTGTTGTCACAATATGAAACCCCAGAAAAAAGTACCGGTAACCAATAAACGAGCATTTGAATATAATATTTCTATAGCTATCCCTTTCTCTGTCGTCACAATAAGTAAACTCCTGAAAAAATGAGCCAATCAACAGGCATGCTCTGGAGTGCGGGTAACTAATACCTGCAATCCGATTAACTCACTGTGCATGTATACCATTTATTGGTATAAAATTTTTACATGTTTTTCACCAAGTTTTATGATTGGCGTTTTATATCTAACATAGAAACTGTTATTAAATTATGTAAAAAAAGTACATGTACAAAACATACAAAATAATTACAAATAATTAAGATGATGGATTTGACATAGTTACATAATTACAAGAAATAACACGGAAAAAAACATAGTATAAAATATTATAATTTGCAACAGAATTTTATCACAAAACTAGACAGTATTTGTTTAAATTAACAATTAAAGACTATAATAGAACAATATAAACCTGTATTTTATGTATTATACCTTAGCTTCATCTGTGCCTCCACTTTCTATTGTAATTCCTGATATATCAAAGTCAATTTCAGCTTCTTGGTTAATTTCATTGGTTCCATTTAAATCACCCCAGTCAATCTAAATATAAAGATCTTATGGTCTAAACAATATTTATTTTTTCTTTCATATTTTCCATACGAAATGACGATACATATATATTACAATCAGTACTGAGTAATAAGCTAAAGGCTTACATGAAATTGATTGTCTACACATAAGTACCTTTATTATAGTTATATTGAAATGAAACTATAGATTGGTTAACACAGAAAAATCACTGAAAAATTCTCAGTCTTATTTACCATAATCACTCAGCATACACAGTTGTGTATCTTCATATACATGTATATTAGAGTTCTTTATTCAGTTTTTTTTTCTGATTATCATTCAAGTATTATTCAAGAAATTATAATATATAATATCATGAAAAACATTTTTTAAAATACTTAATGCTACACTGAAAATAAAAATTTTCTGTACATCCTAGTTTGTTTTCATATCTGAAAGGCACTTTGGACTTCTTGTTTTAAGTTTGTCCATAATTTGTAAGGACGCTCTCTGTAACTGTCTAATATCCACAGATAAACAATACTGGAATATCTTGCTGACATTAAACACTACAGTATACTTACATCAGCTCCATCTTCTACTACAACATCTTCTTCATCTTTTGTATCTATGACAACACGAGAATTCTCTACATGGACTGGTTTACAGCCATGTTTCCATTCATATGTTGTTGTATTACCTTTCTGCTGAATATATCTCAATACAGGAACACAGTCTGAGTCCTGTACAGTACTGAAAATATAACAATTTAAATTAACAATTCCAACTCTACTTAAATGTTACTAGAATTTCTTTAAACAGTTTCATCCTTAAAAAGTAGATCTGTCGAAAATTGGGGGAGTTCAGTAAATCATGTAAAAAATAATGAACATTTCAAAAAGTATTATATTTTTGAAATTCCTAAATCATACTGGTTTTGAAAAAGTTATACATCAACTTTGCTCACTGAGACTGCTGATGCTAATAGCAGGGTATGTATACTATACATATATGAGCAAGTCAGCCTATATATTGTTCCAACAGTTTGCATACATGTATATAGTCAACATCTTTGTATCTCATAACATAATTATACAATGTCAATAATTTCTACATGTAGAAATAATGAGGTTTTACATTTTTTTACAAATTTCTGCAGATGATTCTTTTTTTTTGTTTCAGTAAGTTGTAAGTTTCATGGTAAAGATAATATAAGCTACATATATCAGAAATTTGTAGACAATGAAAGCCTTGTTATTTCTAATATGTAACCACATTTTGGTACCTAGACATACTGCTTGCTGGTTATCATAACCCTTACCAAGCTCAATATCTGAAATAGTCTTATCCATCTTACAATTTGGCACTATCATTCACCATTGTTAGGGGAAATTTCAGAATATGTTCTGAATGAGTAGTGAACAGTTCAGACTACTTTGATTGTCACTTGTCTCATGGTTAGATATACCAGTAGGCTGACTGTTTATAAGTTAGACTGAGTATAGCTAAACCAGACTGAGTATAGCTAAACCAGACTGAGTATAGCTAAACCAGACTGAGTATAGCTAAACCAGACTGAGTATAGCTAAACCAGACTGAGTATAGCTAAACCAGACTGAGTATAGCTAAACCAGACTGAGTATAGCTAAACCAGACTGAGTATAGCTAAACCAAACTACAATAGAATAAACAAACATGTACCTGTTCAGAAGAAAACTTCTAAAATCCTGATAGTATTTTACAGCACCATTTAGTTTCTGTGCCTGGACAGCTACTTCATCAAACACTTTGGGTAAATCTTGTACAAGAGCAGATAACTCTGATTTTATTTTGTCTCCCTGGAATAACATCATATATAAAGGATTGGTGAGTACAGTTAAATGTTCAACATTAAGTATTTCTATAAAGGCATCACAGGTAGCATAATATTTTGACTTGTAGCAACCACATTGGCTAACTATTGCCCAGGAACATTTGCTGCCCTTTTTGTCTCCTTGATTTTTAACCAGCTGACATTGGCCCCTTCACAGAATATTTATGGGTGAAATTCGCTGACCTCCCTATCTATATTTTTTCATTTTCTTTTTTCTAAACCACTTTATAATACATGCTCCTTCTATGCTAATTTGCAAGATTGGGTTACATATTTACTAATTATCTGTGTTAACCCATTACTTCATATACACGCCTTTTAACGCCTTTTTCCCCCCCCCCCCCCCCTTTCTGTTGTCTCAAATGATGAAAAAATGCCTTATTTAGGCCGCAAACACTTGTTTTTGTTTGAGAAATGTTGTTAAAAAAAGTGACCTCTTTTTCAAGGCGGCCCCCCAACCAAAAGATACACCAGGGGGTTGCCAGAAGGGGGATGTGCCCCCTTCTGTTTGGGGGGTTTGAAGGGGGGCGGAGTCCCCCTCATCGCCAAGAAAATTTTGGACTTGTGAGAGGCTGTAAATGACCCCAGATTGATCATAAGGTAACATGTAACCAACGCTGAAAAGCATTTGACTCTATCTCAATCCATTGAGAAGTTGCAGCACTTTGAAATCAATTTTGATGGAAAAAATCAACGCAAAATAGTGATTTTTGGCAATTTTGAGATGTCCCCTCGTTGCCATGGTAACATAAAATTTAAGCCTGAGCATGTTGTTGCAAGGGCAATGGTCCAGTCAACATTTGTGCCAAGTTTGATTAGTGTTGAAGCAGTTTTTATAGTATTATAGCAATTTGAACTTGTAACGAGAGACTTTTCAATGAAAACAGCCATTTTTCACAAAATGCTCATGAAGTAATGGGTTAAGACATAAAACTTACTTTAATACCAAGTTCTTTACAACTATTACTGTATTTCTTCCTAAGTTCAGCAGCCTTGTTAACATAGTCTGTCTCTTTCTTATCACATTCCTGTAAAATATCATATCTCCTAGTTAAATATTATACCTAAAATACCTTTATATAATGTATATAAGTTATCATTACAAATATTTACAAATCACAATGATATCTGTTCATATTTTATTGATACACTGCATTGTAAAATTATTGTTTATATAGCCACAAAAGATGAATATATTTTTCTGACACTGATTATTTGTGAATATCCTTGTTACATATCATATTCATCTAAAGAAAGGTAATAAATTTTTTCACTAAATTTATATTTAAGTCCTTAAGAAATAATAAAGCTAAAACATAAACACTGCATGTGTGTAAATACTTGTCTCTTAAAATTACCACTTTGACAAAAATTCTAACTAATAGAAAGGCCATAACTCCAAAAATATAGCTTCCAGAATTATGCCCCTTGTCTTACAACTACCTCTTCATATAGAAACTTTTAAAATTGCTTGAGTAATGGCCTAAATCAAAGTTTTTGCTTGACAACAATAATCATAATATTTGAAACAGACAAGCAAAAATGACATGCATATAACTGACATTCCAAATTTTACTAAGAAACTTTGACAAATAGCCAAAATTTATAACAACTAAATGACATTCACTCTCTGGACAGTGGTTGATATGGGGTGACCTAATTTTTAATTGATGCAAATACTGGTATATAAATTTCAGGCTGTCTTATACTGTCTGCTGATAAGTTTTGTAAGGAAACATTCCAAATTCATGAAATAGCAATCTTATTACACAAATTCAATAGGGTTTCAGCATGTTTGTTAAAAGAAAAACTGCTACCCTAAGCGTGAAAATCAAAATAATATAAATGTACATGGTTTACCTTCTGAACTTGTTGACATTTAGCTATCTGTTTCTTCAGTGCTGGTATTTCATATGTTACATTCCTCATTAACATCTGTGCTGTCTCAGCTACAATATAATATCCTCATTTATATATACAAGATATATACAGTATTAACATTATCATAGTTTAAACATAGGGAATCTTCTTCAATCTCTATTTTAGGATAAAAAAGAGTTGCTCCTAGACAGCGTGCTTGATAATCCTCAGTGCTTGACAGTAAGAAAAGGGCCATAACTCTATAAAAATGTAACTCAAGGGTTCTGACAGGGACTCTGAATTCTTCCATGTGAGGAAGCTATCCAACTAGCTAACAGAAACTGTGTGGTTCTACTCAGCTACCTGTTTGTGTCTACAATAATGCACAGAGAGTCACCTTGAGTCTTCCTTTACATAGACATATGACATATTCTGTGTTAGGGCAACATAAAACCCTGCCAAAAATAAAAGAACAACTGAGACTTTCTAGAAATATTTTGTTAAAAGGTAAATTTTACCTACCCAGAAACATGCAATCTTTTTCATAAATTCTAATGATGTCGTTCCAGTCTTTCATTTTCTGTGATGAATATTGACCAAATATATTTTTCTCTCCTGCAGCTGTCCCTTTCAGTATATCAATGATCTTCACACAGTGGAAATAATTGATGTCTAAATATACAGAAATATAACCCTTGGTACTATATGTGCAAACAAACTATTATCATATGGCCATATAAACCTGTCAGAAATCTTTATAAATAATCTAATAAATAAAATGTAGAAAGCCATTTTTTTTTATCTTAATCAAAAAAAGTAAGTGTGCAGTATAGTGAGTATGTAGTAAAATTTGACAATGAAACATATGGGAACATCAGCAAATTTGTCAGTTCTAATATCAATAATTTTAGTTTGTTTGGGTAAAATAAGCATATTTGCCATTTGGAACGGGTCTGGTAATCTGACCAGTTGTGACACTGTGAAAAGGCATAACCCATGCTGTATAGCTTAGATGAAGTAAACTTACAGCTGTTAATACATGGCCATATAACCTGTTACACATCTTTATAACCAAATTGTGCCATTGAGTAGAATGTATAATCAAACTGATAATTATTTTTTTTTTATTAACTGTTAATCTGCTAGGATGAGCCGTTGTTGCCAGCATAGATGCACAAGGGTGTTTCATTGAGTATAATAATGCTTACCTATATGAATACATAAAATTGTCCGAAAAGGTACAAACCCTTCAGTAGTTACCGTCTAACAAGCAAAAATTTACCTAGAATTTCTAAGTCGAAAAAGGGGCATAATAATGTAAAAAAGCAAATCAGAGTTATGGGACTTGTGCCAATCATCTTAGATAATCACAGGGAACAAGTGTGTTAAGTTTCAATCCATTCCCTTCAGTAGTTATGGAGATACCAGCTTACACGCAAAAACTTAACCAAGAATTTTTAAGTCGAAGAAGGGACATAATTATGTAAAAAAGCAAATCAGAGTTATGGGACTTGTGCCAATCATCTTAGATAATCACAGAGAACAAGTGTGTGAAGTTCAATCCATTCCCTTCAGTAGTTATGGAGATACCAGCTTACACGCAAAAACTTAACCAAGAATTTCTAAGTCGAAAAAGGGGCATAATTATGTAAAAAAGCAAATCAGAGTTATGGGACTTGTGCCAATCATCTTAGATAGTCACAGGGAACAAGTGTGTGAAGTTTCAATCCATTCCCTTCAGTGGTTATGGAGATACCAGCTTACATGCAAAAACTTAACCACAGGGACGCCGACGCCGACAAATGGGTGACTGCATTAGCTCGATTATTCTTCCAATAGTCGAGCTAAAAATTATAAAATCTTTGAAAATAAGGGCCTCTTCACTGTAATAAATCTTTGAAGATGCCATCCCAGACAGTAATTGTTTGCATCCACATAATCACTGTAAAATTTCAGTCATGCAATTTTTTCCCCAATTTTTAACAAAACTTCGCTGAAATTCCCAATTCCATGGGAATGGGTCATGTTCCTAAAATCCTGGAAAAAATCCCTGAAATTTAATGATATTGTCCAGACTGGAAAAAAAGTCCATTTAAAAGTCCACTTAGCATAGTAAGGGATTAAGAATCTGTCAACAATCTTACATGTTCCCTCGAGTAGTTTGGCAAGTTGATCATTTTCTGGCATGTCCTGTAAAGCTGCATTTATCTTCTCCCGTACAATAAGTGAAGCTGCCTGCCATTGTTGTTTGCAGTGACGACGATCTACTAGCCAGTCTATAACAAGAAAAATATATCAACTGTCTACTACCTAATAATAAGAAAAATACCTACCATCAAGAATGAACTTTTGAATGAGAAAATTTACATTAATTACTTATATTTGGTGTAAAAGAGTGTGTAACTCATAGAAAGAAATAGAGACATAACATGTTTTCCACCAAACCCAGAAATTATTTGAAATGATATTAGACTTAATGTAAGATCAAATGTTACCAAAATATCACCTACAGGAATTTCACATAGTTATAATTCTGGAAGATACTAAAATTTACTACTTTATTAATCTATAGTCAGTTCATGGTACCAGAAACATTTTAATCTTATCAATTAAAATAAGCAGGAATTTTCACAATTCAGACTCTCTATTATATAACATATGAAAACAATCAACAAAGGGACCTAACTTCCCTATAAAATAATTAAATAATATTTAAGCCATGGAAATTTGCACCATGACACTACTGAACACAGAAAAATACTTCTGTATATAATACATGTGTGAAAATAAAACAAAGGGTCATAAATGATAATTCTGTCAGAAATGATCAAATCATAAACTCTAACAATATGCACCAGGGCATTTAATGACAACACTTCTAGTGAAAGTGAAATACTGTGAGATTGGTAGGAGTTGAAGCTGTCCGGTTAGCTCAATAGGTAGAGTGTTGGCCTGTGAATCAGACAACTCTGGTTTGATTCCTAGACTGTGCAGGTCACGATAAATATTTTCTGCACTGTACCTCTGCTCTGGTATGTACAGAAGTTTTAGTTCATTGTGTAAGTGAAAGCAACTAGTACTGGTAAACTGCTTGACAGCCTGCCCAGGAACGATGCGGTGGCTGAACTGTGCTCTGGTAAATTCAATGTGGCTTACTGCTGTGATCCAGAGTGAAAACTACTAACACCACCACTTTGTAGGAGTTGCATAATTAAGACAGTGTTTATGCCTACTTGACTTAATGACAGTAAAGTTTCAAGTTCAGTTAAAAGATATTACCAAGTAATATGAAGTAATTTATTGAAGTGTATAGTTAAGTTAAATACATACCGAGTAATTTATTGAAGTGTATAGTTAAGTTAAATACATACCGAGTAATTTATTGAAGTGTATAGTTAAGTTAAATACATACCGAGTAATTTATTGAAGTGTATAGTTAAGTTAAATACATACCGAGTAATTTATTGAAGTGTATAGTTAAGTTAAATACATACCGAGTAATTTATTGAAGTGTATAGTTAAGTTAAATACATACCGAGTAATTTATTGAAGTGTATAGTTAAGTTAAATACATACCGAGTAATTTATTGAAGTGTATAGTTAAGTTAAATACATACCGAGTAATTTATTGAAGTGTATAGTTAAGTTAAATACATACCGAGTATTTTATTGAAGTGTATAGTTAAGTTAAATACATATCAAGTAATTTATTGAAGTGTATAGTTAAGTTAAATACATACCAAGTAATTTATTGAAGTGTAAAGTTAAGTTAAATACATACCGAGTAATTTATTGAAGTGTATAGTTAAGTTAGATACATACCAAGTAATTTATTGAAGTGTATAGTTAAGTTAAATACATACCAAGTAATTTATTGAAGTGTATAGTTAAGTTAGATACATACCGAGTAATTTATTGAAGTGTATATCAATAGGTAGATTCTCCACATCTTGCTGCATAACTGATTAACTAACAACAATCAATCCTCCAGTCGTAATCTTGATGCTGTCCTATATGTAACTCTGTCTGCACATAAAAATAAAGAGTTTGGTAAAACAACATGAGGCAAAGGAAGAAGGGTGTTCATCAATTATTCTCAGTGCTTGATAGTAAAACAAGAGCTAAGATAATGTAGAATTTTTAATGTTTTAAAAAGGCCATAATTCTGTCAAAATCCATGTACCAGTTAATGGCAGTTATGGGTCTTAAATCTTACTTTGTGAAATTGAGATGAATAAATATTTTATTTCACGTTATTTCAAATTATTTCTTGACATTCGATTCTCTTGATTAATGTAAAAGCTTAAAACATAAGTTAAATTGTTTCAAGTTCAACAAATGTTAAGTAATAACGTACAAAGGCTTTTGAAATTAAATGGTTTTTTACTTGTATTTTAGCAATGAGAATTGAATTGTATTGAAACATATCCTATAGAACTTTTTGTAACAGTGTATTGACTATTGTGATATGCAGAGCAACAGATAAGCTTTGAAAATGAATTGGGTATTGCTCCATCATTTCATTTGTAATTGGGTATTTGTTCTATTTAATTGGGTATTCTTAAACCAGTTACCCTACAATTTTCAGATCCATTGGGTATTCAATTATGAAGATACGAATTTGATGGTTTAAATACCAATAAATAATAAACTGTTTAAAAAGAAGTTAATAGAGGCTAGCCGCTACTTACTTCATATATCAATTTACTGAACTTTTCACAACTTTAAAATATTTATATAAAAAATGCACATATCAAATCTATGTCAGACTTCAAATAAAACAAGTTTAGTTGCAAACGATTACATTGTAACATGTTGTTACTGGAAATCATTTATCAATTAGCTAATTGTTTCAAATCTTCTTGTTTTTTCTTTCGTCCCCTTTTGAACAATGCCATATTGCATTCAGAGAATCTTTTGATACAGATGAACCTACTACTTGATGGTCTCTGCAAAATCAACGGTCTCTGTTGGTCTGTAAAGACAGTCGCCCTGAGTAGATTATTATATAAATTTCAGTCTTGTGCTTAATTGATATGACTTTGGAGACTGGGGACCATCGATTACTAAGTCCTGAATAACATTCAAAACTACCAGCCAACGACTGGTAAATTTTGTGATGATGACAATACACATGAATTGTTGAAACAACTACGTATTTTTTAAATGGGTTTTGATACGCATTTAAAATAAATCAATAGCGTATTTTGTAAAATTAAATGCGTAAATACGCACTTTATCTGTTGCTCTGGATATGTAGCGTGTTGTGAAAACAAGTGTATTGTTACACCCCTATAATTCATACCCATGCTGATGATATTTTACATATTACTCTATATACTTAGTCTACCAATATACATGTATTAACACTTCCTAAAAAAGTGAATCATACAGTTTATATACTTAATTTGGTGCTTCAAATTTGGAATCTCCTAATGTTCAAATAAAACAAACACTATCCAGGGTAATATAGACCTAGTCAAATAAATTAGACGTTACAGGCTTGTCATAGTTTATGTTGGTCAAGCCTGACCTCTAATAGTTATTGCACATAAACGCATAGCATTTTGAAAAATTAAAAAAATGTCTGTTGACTTGCCTTTCAAGCTTCATTCAAAAGCTTATCTTCTTTTCTTTCAATTTCATGCTCAATCATAAACTAAAACTCTCAAATAATGTACTTATCAATTTAAAATAAAATATAATCATCAATCAATTTAAGTCTATCGGCCATACTGGTTAAGTAAGGCGTTTTAGGCGGTATAAGGAATTAAATTACATGAGAGGATTTAATCATGATTTTTCGGATGTGACAGTTTAATTATTTTGTCAAAATTAATGTACATACACGCTGTCATAACTGTTTTTTCGTTCCGCTATGGGTTTTTGAGCAATTTTGATATGACATTGCTTTGCCCAGAAGCAAAAATATCTCAAAGCGACGTCATATTTATACAGTTCTAGGACTAATATAGACCTAGTCCTTCATTGAAAGACATCGCATTTTCTTTTTTTTACATTTTGACATTTATCGGAAAATGCGAAGTCTTTCCATAACTGGCTAATTTCCCATAGCACAAATCGACATGCTTTTCGAGTCGATTTGAATTTACCGGTAAATCACAACTTAAATGTTTTTTATCACAAAAAGCAATTGATTGCATAAAAGACGGAAGCATATTTTCCCAAAAACTGTAAAAATATGCAATCATTACTCACGATATGTAGTTTATTTATCCATATATTTAAGAAGACACATGAAAGACAGTTTGCGGTGACCCCCATATTGGAAATTCCCGGTCATGCTGTGACGTCACTCAAAAAACAATAGTACGAAATTAGTCTGAACGAAAAAAAATTTCTGTTGTGATTTAAGACGCTGACAGGTGCGCGCAATAAAAATTTCGTCTAAAAAATATGGTTCCAGAAATCACCGCATTGCGTAGTACACACAATATGGAGGCTGTTTACACAATTTTAACATGGGATTTGTTTTAAATTGTTTAAAATTTGAATAAGTTGATTTTGATAAGGAAGATACACATTTGTGGTAGGATTAATTAGGATTATTTGTAACATTTTACATCGAAAGTTTGAATGATTGTGCATGTTTATTGTTTTTCATTTTGCTATGGATTTTTAAATAGATATCTTTAGACGTTAAAGCGGATTTGACCAATGTAAAAAATAGCTTCAAATCCGCGGTTACGTCTAAATATTTGGACTAATATAGACCCTGCTTGTTAATTAAACAAAAGAAATATTTCTTTCTCCTACTTTCAACTTTATGAATATGAATATTTTTTTCTAGTGTTGAATTGACCATATATCATTTTATGTTCCCAACACTTGTCAGTCTGGACTGTGGGTTATTTTTAATGCATCCGAATTTAGCATATCCGGACAGTAGCACACTTACAGAAATATGTCACCATTGTACACTTTCTATAAAATAATTGGGCGATTTTAAATTCTAATTATTAAAAACATATCATGTTCTAAATAGATGTAGTGTCTGAAAATCTACTTTTACCTATAATCGACAATAAACGTTAAAATATGTTAAAATGTAAAAAAAAATACCAACCCAACGTCGGATTTTGGCGAGCTTGATTGAAAATTATAACGATAGGCCTATTCTCATTTTTAATCGAAGTGACAGTAACCCGGCATTCAATGAGCCGTACCCCTTTGCATGTATGTATATGTTTGTATTTAGTCTCTTTTTAATGAGGGTCCATCCGCCCGGTAAGGTACAAACAATAGCTTCCGATGCCGAGTACGGACCCCGGACACGTCACAAGTCATGCCCTTAAAAGTTAAATTTTTAATGAATCACAAAGTGGTGATAATTTGCCTCCATACAATTTCCACAGAGTCTTAGCTTTGAGCCAAAAGCAGGTCACTGTACGGCGGTCAATGAGAATCTAAATGTACAGTAACCTGAGAGAATAATGAAAGGAGGTAGCCCATTAAAGGGCTGTTGGTGCCAAGCAAAATGCCTGTCTTACAAGCCGTCCATCTGTGCTAGGGGCTCACGCACCCTAGCATCCTCGTCGTCTCTGTTTACATCGCAGGGCCACTCCCCTCGGCTTTAGTCAGGACATCGGCAGTTGTTGACGAAGTAGTAGTATTAGTAGTCCCGATAACGGGCAGGTTAATTTTAGTTTACTACCGTCAAGCCGCAAATTTTCTGCCTTTATTCCCCAAACTGTGCCTTCTTATAGCGACTTGCACGCACAGAGGGGAAGTGGAGAAGACAGACTAACCTGAATTTTAGTTTATACGAATTTATTTTATCTTGATTGTGTAGGAGGTTATAAGTTTTAACACTTGATGCCGAATACATTCCTTGGATCAGTGAGTGTAAATTTTTTGTTTAAAGGAACTGATGAGGTCCTAAAGCTATATAAATCATAAAATTTAAATATCTTACATTACAAGGTCTTTCTTTCAAATAGAATGGTCTGGAGACAGACCAATTTTACGAAAAATGATGTCTCGGTTGAGTCAGTGATTAGGTTATCTACCGACCCGTGATATGGCATAGCACATCGATCACCATTCAAAAATCAAATTATAAAGATAATGTTTTTGTTAAATCAATCAAAAAAAATTACTTTAAAACTACCTCTGACTACATGATATTATCAGTTTTTACTTTAAAAGTAAATTTTATAGATTTGCAATGAAATTAAATTTTTTCGTTCCCAAGTGTCAATGGTAAAAATCTACTGCTCACATTTGAAAATAGGTCCGAGTTTCATGAGCTTTCTTTAAATTTATGCATTGCTCAATGACAAAATAGAAATTGATTTTACAGAGAAAAGATGTTACTAAATCGTATCATGTAAAAATATTATAATATTTCACGATGTTATTTGCAAATATTTTTGATGTTTAATTTGGTGCATTTTCAAAATGGCGCCGATTATCGGCTAATATTCTGAACAAACAATCTATGTTTTGTAACAAAATGGCTTTAAAAAAACATCATTTTCCTGAAATAGTAATTTATCCTTTTTTCAAAAGTTTAAAGATTTTTTTAAATAACATCATGTCGTAAAACTTTCAGTTTTGCTCGTGTATTTAATATTCGCATTTTCTTTGAACACTTACATAATTTGCTTTATAGCAACTATACCGATTTATAACGAGACATGTATATTGTAGCGAGAAGGGTTTACATAGCGCGTTTCCAGACCATTCTATTTTGAAAGACATTGCTATACATAAGATCAGTTGCGTCTATTAAACAGACGGATATGCAAAATATAATTAAGAATTATATACTCAGAAGAAAAATTATTTCCAGTCCCATCGTGTTCAAAAAATCAATTGGAACCCCTTTTACGCGGGACTTCAACAGTCTTATAAAATGTCCAATATCAACATAATTCAACAGTTTGATATGTTCAACCGTTTAAATCACGCAATATTATTAGCTATATAATATTATATATTATGCTTCTCTGCTTTGTGGGAAACCAACATAGAATGTCTAGTGTACATGTATTTAAAGCTACATTAAATAAATTTAAAAAAAAACCAGAAACATCGACATTTCATTAGTACATTGGGTTTCATATCGACTCCAGATCTTATTATGGTGTCAAGACAACCAAAATGAGTTTTATAAGTATATATATATGCGACCTCATTGTGGCGAAATCGGAAGTACAATTTCTGTTTTGCATAAGAAACTCCGCCTTCGGTTATCCGTACATCAAAATTAAACAACAAACATGGCGATAAGTAGCAAGTCCTAAACATATAACGATATATTTCCGCATTGTAACGGATGTTTTCATACAAATTTTATATTTTTTATCAGCACGATTACAAGTGTACCGTGAAACTAAAACGGTAATAGTGTGTTTGCACGTGAAAAATCTCATATTTGCGTGTTCTGTATAGAGCAACTATAAACCGTGACGTAGCACATACACGAACTGATTATAGTCTTCATTTGCATGTTAAAA